>NW_027008073.1:0-69674 GCF_036934945.1 Oncorhynchus masou masou | reverse complement strand
CAAATGTTATTAAATGGATCAAATCACTATACTCTCATCCAAATGCCATGGTGACTACTAATGGACTGAACTCTGACAGATTCCCTCTGGAACGGGGCACAAGACAAGGGTGCTCGCTGTCCCCCCTGCTCTACTTGTTGGGGGCGGAGCCTCTGGCAGAGCTGATAAGGAGCAATCCAAGTATTATGGGTGTTTCTGCAGGCGGCCTGCAGCACAAGATTTCGCTTTACGCGGATGATGTCTTGCTCTACATATCCAACCCTGAGAAATCCCTCCCTCTCATTTTAGACACAATTGCTCAGTATGGCAAGTTTTCAGGTTATAAGATCAATTTGAACAAATCCACTGTCTGCCCTCTCAATATTACACTCACCAGCTCTATGAAGACACTATGTCCTTTCCAATGGAAAACACAGGGGTTTCAATACCTCGGGATCTTCATACCAGATCTGAATAGCCTTTTTAAGGAAAATTATCTTCCACTCCTGGATCGAATCAAGAACGATCTCCAAACCTGGATCTCCCTCCCAATTAGCTTAGTATGAAGAATTAATGTCATCCGTATGAACGTCCTCCCTAGACTGAACTACTTATTTCAGATGCTCCCATGCTATCTCCCAGTTTCCTTCTTCAAAACAACTAACCAAAGCATCACCAAATTTATATGGGGCAATAAAAAACCTAGGATCAAGTTTTCCACTCTATCGAAACCTGAATCTAAGGGTGGTCTTGCCCTTCCCTCCCTTCAATTGTACTACTGGTCTGCCCAAATCCGCAACATGCTAACATGGATCACAAACAGACAAGAGTCAACGTGGATTCAGATAGAAGCCCAATCCTGTGGTTCATTGCCCTTAAGCTCAATTATATTCATTAATAACTTTAGTGAAGTGGGCAACATAGCCAAAACCTTTGTGATTTACAGCACCCTACTAGCGTGGAGGGACTGGAAGAAATACCTGGGCATTTCCTCCCAAATATGTTCTCACTCGCCTATAGTAGGCAACCCAGACTTGCCAAAAGCCCTGAGGGATGCCAACTTTAATCTTTGGCATACTCTAGGAATCAGGACCTTTTCAGACCTCTTTCATCAGAAAACCACTACACTGAAATCCTTTCAAGAGCTCTGCAGTGAATTCGATGTGCCAAGATCCAATTTTTTTAAATATCTTCAAATTAAACATGTCATTTCCTCATTTACCTCCAAGAGGAGGTTTTGAACTCAGTTGAATGAAGTTGAAACCCTTCTTGTCACAGCACAATCCATTAAAGGCAAAATATCTTACATCAATAGACTCCTTTCTGAGAAAGGAGGCTCCTCCTTTACTCCTCCATTACATACATTTTTGTGTGAAATCATAAAAATCTGCCATTTCAATGAAAATACAGTACTGCGTTCAAAAAACCCATCTCGTAGAATTTGATTGGAGAGTAGAAAGGTTCATGTTCCCTTATGGCTGCGATCCCCGTACAGGGACCAACATCAGGGGAAATTTCAGAGTGACAACTAAAAATACAACTTCGTAACATTAAACATTCTTGAAAATGCAAGTGTCTTACACCCTTCAAAAGATTAGAATCTTGGTAATCAAACTACGTTTTCCAATTTAAAATAGCTATTACAGAGAACAAATCCCATGCTTTTGTTTGAGGTTAACATTTTGTGTAAAGATTTATAGGGTGAAAATGCAAGCTTGTATAAATTAGTAACACACACTGTCCGCATTAGGGAAATTTGCGCAATATACAATTTACTATGGCAAAGAAATTCAACATGTCAATTTAAGATGATTGTATTTGTTGCCTACTCACAAAGTATTACCAAAGACTTATTACTTTGTTTGTTTGTCACCCGAAAATTCAGTCTCAGCCAATGATTGTTAATATCCTCAATTCCTTACCTGACCCTTACAGACGCAGATGCCTGACCTGAAGACATTCAAACAGCACTTTGAGAGCAAGCATCCCAAGTCCCCAATGCCACCAGAGCTGGTTGATGTTGAGACTTAAAACGATGACACACACAATGGACCTACAGCTGGGGTAAGAAACAAAATTGTAGACCAAAGTAACAAAGCCTAACATCAGTAACACACTACGCCGCCAGGGACTCAAATCCTGCAGAGCCAGATGTGTCCCCCTGCTTAAGCCAGTACATGTCCAGGCCCGTCTGAAGTTTGCTAGAGAGCATTTGGATGATCCAGAAGAAGATTGGGAGAATGGCATATGGTCAGATGAAACCGAAATAGAACTTTTTGGTAAAAACTCAACTCGTCGTGTTTGGAGGACAAAGAATGCTGAGTTGCATCCAAAGAACACCATACCTACTGTGAAGCATGGGGGTGGAAACATCATGCTTTGGGGCTGTTTTTCTGCAAAGGGACCAGGGCGACTGATCCGTGTAAAGGAAAGAATGAATGGGGCCATGTATCGTGACATTTTGAGTGAAAACATCCTTCCATCAGAAAGGGCATTGAAGATGAAACGTGGCTGGGTCTTTCAGCATGACAATGATCCCAAACACACCGCCCAGGCAATGAAGGAGTGGCTTCGTAAGAAGCATTTCAAGGTCCTGGAGTGGCCTAGCCAGTCTCCAGATCTCAACCCCATAAAAAATCTTTGGAGGGAGTTGAAAGTCCGTGTTGCCCAGCAACAGCCCCAAAACATCACTGCTCTAGAGGATATCTGCATGGAGGAATGGGCCAAAATACCAGCTACAGTGTGTGCAAACCTTGTGAAGACTTACAGAAAACGTTTGACCTCTGTCATTGCAAACAAAGGGTATACAACAAAGTATTGAGATAAACTTCTGTTATTAACCAAATACTTATTTTCCACCATAATTTGCAAATACATTCATTAAAAATCCTACAATGTGATTTTCCGGATTTTTTTTCTCATTTTGTCTGTCAGAGTTGAAGTGTACCTATGATGAAATTTACAGGCCTCTCTCATCTTTTTAAGTGGGAGAACTTGCACAATTGGTGGCTGACTAAATACTTTTTTGCCCCACTGTATATGGTATTACTTATCTTGAAATTGGTATATGCAAGGATGAAAAACAAAGGAGTGAATTGAACTTTAACTCCATTGAGAAAACAAAGAACAAATTGAACCTCTTGTTGATGAGAGATATTTCGTTATACGGTCGGGAAATTATTATCCAAAGCTGAAGGGTTATCCAGGTCGGTTTATGTCTCGTTATCACTTGACTTACCCCCTAAAATTGTAAAGGACTTCAATAAGATTATAGTTTTATTTGATGTGATATCCACAAAAATTATGTGGATATATTGAAGCAACATCTCAAGACATCAGTCAGGAAGTTATGGCTTGGTCGCAAGTGGGTATTCCAAATGGACAATAACCCCAAGTATACTTCCAAAGTTGTGGCAAAATGACTTAACCTGTTGATGCTCTGGGGGCGCTATTTCATTTTTGGATGAAAAACGTTCCCGTTTTAAACAAGATATTTTGTCACAAAAAGATGCTCGACTATGCATATAATTGATAGCTTTCGAAAGAAAACACTCTGACGTGTCCAGAACTACCAAGATATTTTCTGTGCGTGCCCTAGAACGTGAGCTTCAGGCAAAACCAAGATGAGACGGCATCCAGGAAAAGAGCAGGATTTTTGAAGCTCTGTTTTCCATTGTCTCCTTATATGGCTGTGAACGCGAGAGGAGTGAGTCAACCCTTTCTGTCGTTTCCCCAAGGTGTCTGCAGCATTGTGACGTATTTGTAGGCAGATCATTGGAAGATTGACCATAAGAGACCACATTTACCAGGTGTCCGCCCGGTGTCCTGCGCCGAAATTGGTGCGCAAAAGTCAGCTGCCAGTATTTTTCCATGGGATTCAGAGAGGAAAGCAAGCTTCCACGAACGATATATCAATGAAGAGATATGTGAAAAAACACCTTGAGGATTGATTCCAAACAACGTTCGGAAAAAGTTTTACGTTGTAGGTGACTGAATTTTCGGTTCGTTTCGGTAGCCAGATGCAATGTAGAAAACGGAACGATTTCTCCTACACACAGACGCTTTCAGGAAAAACTGCGCATTTGGTATGTAACTGAGAGTCTCCTCATTGAAAACATCAGAAGCTCTTCAAAGGTAAATGATTTTATTTATTTGGTTATCTGGTTTTTGTGAAAATGGTGCGTGCTAAATGCTACTCAAAATACTATGCTAGCTTTGCATACTCTTACACAAATTAGTCAATTTCTATGGTTCAAAAGCATATTTTGAAAATCTGAGATGACAGTGTTGTTAAGAAAAGGCTAAGCTTGAGAGCAGACGCATTATTTTCATTTTATTTGCGATTTTCAGAAATCGTTAACGTTGCGTTATGCTAATGAGCCTGAGGCTTTAGTCACGATCCCAGATCCGGGATGGGGAGTTCCAAGAGGTTTTAAGGACAACAAAGTCAAGGTATTGGAGTGGCCATCACAAAGCCCTGATCTCAATCCTATAGAACATTTGTGGGCAGAACTGAAAAGGCGTGTGCGAGCAAGGAGGCCTACAAACCTGACTCAGTTACACCAGCTCTGTCAGGAGGAATGGGCCAAAATTCAGTCAACGTATTGTGGGAAGCTTGTGGAAGTCCACCGGAAATATTTGACCCAAGTTAAACAATTTAAAGGCAATGCTACCAAATACTAATTGAGTGTATGTAAACTTCTGACCCAATGGGAATGTGATGAAAGAAATAAAAGCTGAAATAAATCATTCTCTCTACTATTATTGTGACATTTCACATTCTTAAAATAAAGTGATGATTCTAACTGACCTAAAACAGGGATTTTTTTTACTAGGATTAAATGTCAGGAATTGTGAAAAACTGAGTTTAAATGTATTTGAGTTTAAATGTATTTGGTTAAGGTGTATGTAAACATCAGACTTCAACTGTATCTTCAAAAGCCAAGTCAACAAACAGGTCACTGACCATCTCGAATCCCACCGTACCTTCTCCGCTGTGCAATCTGGTTTCCGAGCCGGTCACGGGTGCACCTCAGCCACACTCAAGGTACTAAATGATATCATAACCGCCATCGATAAAAGACAGTACTGTGCAGTCGTCTTCATCGACCTTGCCAAGGCTTTCGACTCTGTCAATCACCATATTCTTATCGGCAGACTCAGTAGCCTCGGTTTTTCGGATGACTGCCTTGCCTGGTTCACCAATTACTTTGCAGACAGAGTTCAGTGTGTCAAATCGGAGGGCATGCTGTCCGGTCCTCTGGCAGTCTCTATGGGGGTGCCACAGGGTTCAATTCTCGGGCCGACTCTTTTCTCTGTATATATCAATGATGTTGCTCTTGCTGCGGGCGATTCCCTGATCCACCTCTACGCAGACGACACCATTCTATATACTTCCGGCCCGTCCTTGGACACTGTGCTATCTAACCTCCAAACGAGCTTCAATGCCATACAACACTCCTCTCGTGGCCTCCAACTGGTCTTAAACGCTAGTAAAACCAAATGCATGCTTTTCAACCGATCGCTGCCTGCACCCGCATGCCCGACGAGCATCACCACCCTGGATGGTTCCGACCTTGAATATGTGGACACCTATAAGTACCTAGGTGTCTGGCTAGACTGTAGACTCTCCTTCCAGACTCATATCAAACATCTCCAATCGAAAATCAAATCAAGAGTCGGCTTTCTATTCCGCAACAAAGCCTCCTTCACTCACGCCGCCAAACTTACCCTAGTAAAACTGACTATCCTACCGATCCTCGACTTTGGCGATGTCATCTACAAAATTGCCTCCAACACTCTACTCAGCAAACTGGATGCAGTTTATCACAGTGCCATCCGTTTTGTCACTAAAGCACCTTAACCACCCACCACTGCGACTTGTATGCTCTAGTCGGCTGGCCCTCGCTACATATTCGTCGCCAGACCCACTGGCTCCAGGTCATTTACAAGTCCATGCTAGGTAAAGCTCCGCCTTATCTCAGTTCACTGGTCACGATGGCAACACCCATCCGTAGCACGCGCTCCAGCAGGTGTATCTCACTGATCATCCCTAAAGCCAACACCTCATTTGGCCGCCTTTCGTTCCAGTACTCTGCTGCCTGTGACTGGAACAAATTGCAAAAATCCCTGAAGTTGGAGACTTTTATCTCCCTCACCAACTTCAAACGTGCTATCTGAGCAGCTAACCGATCGCTGCAGCTGTACATAGTCTATTGGTAAATAGCCCACCCATTTTCACCTACCTCATCCCCACACTGTTTTTATTTATTTACTTTTCTGCTCTTTTGCACACCAGTATCTCTACCTGTACATGACCATCTGATCATTTATCACTCCAGTGCTAATCTGCAAAATTGTAATTATTCGCCTACCTCCTCATGCCTTTTGCACACAATGTATATAGACTCGCCTTTTTTTGTACTGTGTTATTGACTTGTTAATTGTTTACTCCATGTTTACTCCGGCTGCCTTCGACACTGTGAACCATCAGATCCTCCTCTCCACCCTCTCCGAGTTGGGCATCTCCGGCGCGGCCCACGCTTGGATTGCGTCCTACCTGACAGGTCGCTCCTACCAGGTGGCGTGGCGAGAATCTGTCTCCCCCCCAATGGTGGAACAAACTCCCTCACGACGCCAGGACAGCGGAGTCAATCACCACCTTCCGGAGACACCTGAAACCCCACCTCTTCAAGGAATACCTAGGATAGGATAAGTAATCATTCTCACCCCCCCCCCCCCCCCCCTGCCCCTTAATGATTTAGATGCACTATTGTAAAGTGGCTGTTCCACTGGATGTCAGAACATTGTACAATTTGTAAGTCGCTCTGGATAAGAGCGTCTGCTAAATGACTTAAATGTAAAAATGTAAATGTGTAACTCTGTGTTGTCTGTTCACACTGCTAAGCTTTATCTTGGCCAGGTCGCAGTTGCAAATGAGAACTTGTTCTCAACTAGCCTACCTGGTTAAATAAAGGTTAAATAAAAATTCAAAAAAATATAAAAACAATCAGTTGAAGTGTACCTATGATAAAAATTACAGACCTCTACATGCTTTGTAAGTAGGAAAACCTGCAAAATCGGCAGTGTATCAAATACTAGTTCTCCCCACTGTATCTTGGTTATCTGTAAAATCTATTGGTAGCCAAATCCGGAGAAATTACGGACCATGTAAAAAACTGTTGGTCACTAAATCCGGCTAGAAGGACCAAGTAAAAAATAGTTGGCTGGAATGCCCTCGCCCGTCTGAGCGGTCAGCTGTGAATGCCTTCATCCACTATATACTTAACTGATTGGTTTGGTTCTGTCCCGTTTTCAATGGAAATATGGGCGGGGTCTGTTAATATTTTTTTGTGTGGGGGACTTCCGGTTAAGCACTTCCGGCCAGTAGTTCGCAGCTAGCTAACTCGATAACTTCCCAAACATGGATTCATGAAAAATAGGCATTTAATGTTCGGTAAGGGGATTCCACAATAACTGGCAGAAACGGAAGCTGTTCATGGAGCAGGATGGTTTTGTCCACCAAACCTTTTTGAGATTGGAGTGCAGTTGTGCACCTTTTGATTTGCACCCACCTCCTATGGATGAGGAGTCTCTTCGGCTTTGGCTCAAAGCATTGAACTTGAAGAAACCACCAAACCGACCCTTTGAGTGGTCCTATCACGTCGTGGACAAGAGGCCGACTGAAGAGCATCCTTTCCCTGAGAAGTGACTAGCCTAGATGATCCAGTTAGGCTGGACTCATGACATTTTTAACAATGCTTTTTCTGATAAATAAACTAGTTCATTGCATCCGCCGTGGAGCCCAGTTTCATAATATTACCATATCCCAGCTTCTTGCCATATTTTTTAAATAGGCAAAAAAAAACAGGCCTTATTTTAGAGCATTTTTCACCCTGCCAGCTCCTATTAGTTCTATTGAGCACCGTGGCACCAACTCGCTTTACGAAAGTTCTATTCCCAGCCCATTGTTCTACGTCACAATGCCTGCTTCACTATTGTTGGCAATGAGACATGCCCACGTTGTAACGTAAACAACAACAAAAAATTGCTTGTGGAACTCTGAGGTCGTACCATTGTTTCCTACAGTTGAAGTCTAAAGTTTACATACACCTTAGCCAAATACATTTAAACTCACAATTCCTTTTCACAATTCCTGAAATTTAATCTTAGTAAAATTCCCTGTTTTAGGTCATGTAGGATCACCACTTTATTTTAAGAATGTGAAATGTCAGAATAATAGTAGAGAGAATTATTTATTTCAGCTTTATTTCTTTCATCACATTCCCAGTGGGTCAGAAGTTTACATACACTCAATTAGTATTTGGTAGCATTGCCTTTAAATTGTTTAACTTGGGTCAAACATTTCGGGTAGCCTTCCACAAGCTTCACACAATAAGTTGGGTGAATTTTGGCCCATTCCTCCTGACAGCAAGCAATGCAGGTGTAGAAGCACGGTGGCTAGGAAAAACTCCCTAGAAAGGCCAGAACCTAGAGAGGAACCAGGCTATGAGGAGTGGCTAGTCCTCTTCTGGCTGTGCCGGGTGGAGATTATAACAAAACATGGCCACGATGTTCAAATGTTCATAGATGACCAGCAGGGTCAAATAATAATAATCACAGTGGTTGTCGAGGGTGCAACAGGTCAGCATCTCAGGAGTAAATGTCAGTTGGCTTTTCATAGCCGATCATTCAGAGTATCTCTACCGCTCCTGCTGTCTCTAGAGAGTTGAAAACAGCAGGTCTGGGAGAGGGAGCACGTCCAGTGAACAGGTCAGTGTTCCATAGCCACAGGCAGAACAGTTGAAACTGGAGCAGCAGCACAGCCAGGTGGACTGTGGACAGCAAGGAGCGCTCAGTTGCCCGAGATAGAGAAAGAAAGAAAGAGAGAAAGAAAGAAAGAGAAATTGGAGAGAGCATACTTAAATTCACACAGGACACCGGATAAGACAGGAGAAATACTCCAGATATAACAGACAAACCATAGCCCCCCGACACATAAACTACTGCAGCATAAATACTGGAGGCTGACTCAGTAGAGGTCGGGAGACACTGTGGCCCCATCCAACGATACCCCCGGACAGGGCCAAACAGGCAGGATATAACCCTACCCACTTTGCCAAAGCACAGCCCCCACACCACTAGAGGGATATCTTCAACCACCAACTTACCATCCTGAGACAAGGCCGAGTATAGCCCACAAAGATCTCCGCCACGGCACAACCTAAGGGGGGGCACCAACCCAGACAGGAAGATCACGTCAGTGACTCAACCCACTCAAGTGACACACCCCTCCGAGGGACGGCATGGAAGAGCACCAGTAAGCAATTTGATATAAAACATCACCACTAAATGTTTTCAAATGCTCACAGATTTCTACAAAATATGCAAAAATGTATATAAAACATGGCTACTACATATGAAATGAGCTCACAAATTGTAAAACGTCCACGTACTGTAATATACATCCACTATACTTTTAGTTTTTATGATGATATTCCCTGGAGGTCGGGGCCCACAGGGCAGGTGCCCTGCGTGCCCATTCGGTAATCTGGCCCTGATCATCAAGTTAAACCACAGGTATTGTTGTTACACATCCTCACACTGTCTTGGAGGATAAAACTGAGACTGGAGCCAGCTTCCATTTTACCTAATTTTATTGTCCAAAGAATGTTCTCATAGTCCAGAAGTATTGGATGAAAATCCACAATGTTGGTGCCATACAGGAGCACTGACCAATCTGCCTCCAAAAGAGGACTGCTGGTTTTGAGGATGGTGTGGAGGTCAGTGGTTGATGATCTGAGCACCCCTGAGATGGTGAGTATGGTTTCAGTAGACCACTATTGAGCTGGTAGATCAGATAGGAGCTTCGGGGAAAGGTAATTTAGTGCTTTGAATGTGGTTCATATTGCCTTATAGTGGATTCAGGACTTGGACAAGGAGTCAATGCAGTTTAAATATGCATTTACATCGGGGTTTGGAGGAGGGTGTCAAATATCTTAGAATGAGCAAAAATATTGGAGTTTGGGGACTGGAGGGGATAATAGTCAAGTTGGGAAATGTGCAAATATTTAGATACAAATTTATCGTAAAATTGGGGATTATTCAGATATTCCTGTTGAAAAAGAGAAAAGAGAGAAAGATAAAATCTTACAGTATATTAAATGTATCCCATTGGGCCAAAACTGGTTGTATAGACGTTATTTGCACCTCATTTCAACAACAACAAAAATCTATTTGATGAATGGGGCGGCAGGGTAGCCTAGTGGTTAGAGCGTTGGACTAGTAACCGGAAGGTTGCAAGTTCAAACCCACAAGCTGACAAGGTACAAATCTGTCATTCTGCCTCTGAACAGGCAGTTAACCCACTGTTCCTAGGCCATCATTGAAAATAAGAATTTGTTATTAACTGACTTGCCTAGTTAAATAAATAAAATCAACATGGAAAATACACTTGGCTTTTTTTTCACCCAACTTTTAACAAACATTTTTGGTTGATTTCACATTTTGGTTGAGTTCCCAAATTTAAATCAAAACTAGACATTGATCTGATGTCTGTGCCCAGTGGGATTGGATTTCTGTAATCATATCAGCTCATTTGTCACACTTCTTCTAATCATCCAGAGAGAATGTACCTTTCTTTGAGGTTAACCTTTGAGATGACCTCCCTCAAGGATTCTCTCTCTTTCCTCGGAGCGAATTTGTCCCACATTTTAGGAAAGTCACCATTGGTGGCCATGTTGCTCAAGATATTGCGACCATGATGCCTGTGGACAAAGACATTAATATCATCTTAAACATGCAACATATCAAATAATTTCTGCTGTCTGTGATTAAAAACAGTACTCAATTGATGGCAACCTGAGAAAAAATAAGACATACATTAGGTAGAATTTGCAAGAGGGTCGGTTTGAGCAATGTACCGCATTACCTGATCTTCAAATCATCTCAACAATCTACCAACTGGGTATTAACCGTTCGTTATTATGAAAATCTTAGCGAATCTGCACAGCGCTTGGCTCAGGCCGACCATTGTGATCAAGTAGGGTTGTCTTCATTAGGCACCAAACAGAAGGAAGGAAACTGAATCAGGTACTGACTATTTGGACTCATTTACATTTATAATTTTTACCCCAATTTCGTGGTATCCAATAGGTAGTTACAATCTTGTCCCATCGCTGCAACTCCCGTAAAGACTCTGGAGAGGCGACGGTCGAGAGCCGTGCGGCTCCGAAACACAACCCAGCCAGGCCGCACTGCTTCTTGACACAATGCCCGCTTAACCTGGAAGCCAGCAGCACCAATGCGTCGGAGGAAACACCATACACTTGGTGACCGTGTCAGCGTGCATTGCACCCCGCCCACCACAGGAGGTCGCTAGTTGGCGATGGGAGAAGAACATCCCTGCCGGCCAAACATCCCGGCTAAGCTTTTGGCTTTTTAACTTTCAAACCCACATGGGTGCCTGGACTTGGATTGTCCTATGCCACGTAGCACTTATTTGTGTTTATAGTTTTTCCTTTTTGTTTTCAATGACTATTTCCCTCCAAGAGAACCTGTGGTTGTTTCGGAATACCTAAAATCTGCAATTCAATCCATGACACCCTTTAGCATAGATGCTGTAGACAGACGACAATGTGGCTTTTAAAGTCAATTTCAATTTGTATTCGTGGTAAACGCTGCAGATGTTGACTCAAGACTAAATTACCTTTAAAAGCTGCATTGTCGGCGATCTAGTGCTATAGCGAGCCATGGTTGAATCCCGGCCTTAACTGTTATGTTGAAGCAAGCTACTTTACAGGAGGAACTTCCCACCTGACTTCCTGTGCCGGGTCCACAGACAGTTTACTGACGGCAATCAAGAAACGGTCAGTGAGGTCTTTCTTCCCCGACAGGAGACGAGCCGTCCCCATGACCTCAGCCAGTCTCTCCAGGTGTTGAGCAGTGCAGCTCCTCACCGCAGCGTTACGGTGGCTGAGGAAGGAAAAACAGAGCACATCAGTTACATGTCATAGAGATACATGAGTTAGGAGATTCATGATAATGGATTGTATTGATGAAGTCTCATCGATGGATCAAAATGTTCGGTAAGACTTTATATTAAGGTCCCTTAATATACCATTTATAAACTGTTTGTAAAGAGTTTACTTACCATTTATTAATCATTATTCCTACATTTGTAAATGTCAATAAGAAATCTATAAATAGTTATTTACACATTTATAAACGCTATTTTAAATTATTTGTTCATGACTTATCAGATAATTAATAAGGTGTTTGATCATAGTATGTTCACAATTTGTAAATGATTAATAATGTACTACTAATGTACTATAAACCAGTTATAAAGTAGTTATTGTCAAGGCATTTGTTAATGGTTGATTAATGGTTTGACTCACCATTTATAAACGTATTTATAAATGTATTTTGTAAATGTCACAAATGGTGTATTTATTAATGAGTGCATTTATGAATGTGAGTACATGTACTTACGAATACCTCAGTGCCTCACTAATAGCCCCTAATCTAAAGTGTTCACTATATATACACTTTATAAAGGTTTATAAATGACTTGTTACTCCCCAAAGGCTAGCACACATCAGTAGACAATACCTCTCCACCAATGGCTAAAAATAACCTAAATAACACAATGGTAAAATAAGAAGTACACAACACAAGGAAGTATAAGACATAACAAAAAAATGTGATTCCATTAAAATGTGAAGTCTAGTGTTGGGGTGAGTTGCTGCCGGAAGTGTTGTGGAATAACCGAGCATGCTGATGAAAAAGGCAGTTAATTAAAAACTAGCAGTATTTCAATCTTCTCAATTTTGAGGCTTGGATAATGGGATAATTTGTGGAAGTCCGGATCTACCCCTTAGTGAGTGTAATTGGACCCCTCTCCCTCTTTACCTCAGCCCACCGACCAGCAGGGCATTCATGACACGTGTAGGGGTGCAGCTCTGCACCATGTGACCCAGGGCAAAGTTGGCGCCCTGCCGGATGAAGGTGTTGGCCTCGCTGGCTTTGTGCAGCAGCACGCGTGCCGTCCCCTCCACCTCACTGTCCATGGCCCTCTGGAGGTGAACGTACATGTCACCCAGTGTGGCCATGGCAGCACAGGACACTGCAGAGCGCAGGTTCTTCACCTGTATCATAATAACACGCACAGGACCAGCTATTAATGTTGAGCAGAACAACCCACAAACATCAGAAACATGACACAATAATTTGACTTGTTTTCCAAATGTAGCAGATTTGTGCAAATGAATGAATAGGGCAGTGAATGAATACAGCTACCTCATTTATAATGGCAAGGCAGATATCATGGAGTTTAGGCATCAGTATGTCCATGTGGTTCTGAGCCATCACACGGAGAGAGGTCAAGCCCTCGATCTTCTTCTCCCTGCAATTCAGTGAAAGAAACGTAAGCATTTTACACAACATTTTCCAAAAACATTATAATGATGTTCATCAATTAGGACTCTGGTCTCTTAAATTCAGAAGTTTCTACACTCTGTAGCTCAAATCTACATTTCCAAGGACACTACACTGTGCTTCCTTTAGCCTAGCTCCATTGGTCTTGTCTACAGTGAATGCTCACCAGTCATCAGAGGCAGAGTGGAGCAGCTTGAAGGTCTTAGTCAGGGCCTGCTCTGGGTTGGACAGGGGATGCAATCTGGCCTGGTTCTTTATTTGACCCTTTGGCTCACTGGCTGCCTTCTTGTCTATGGGTTGACAGCAGACATCTATCTCTCTATGAACTGTATGTATTTATTTATGTATTTACTCATTTACATATCTGTTTGTAGCTTTTAACACTAGAACATCTAAGTTCATTATGATATCATTTTAAATTAAGCACATATATTTTTGGTGCTCACCCTGCTCAGAAGCAGGGTCCAATTAGCCTTGAGTAAAGGTTATCTCACTGTGAAACAGGCAAATCAAGTGTGGCCCTGGGCTAAAGCCATTTGTGTCCCTTCCCTTCCTACTGTTTTTCTATCAATCTACCTAGCTTCATCTCCCTGTCTTATTTACATTAGTGTGAGAACATGAGAGGGACTGACCTGAGCCGGTGGCAGCCTTTGGCAGGCTAAGGAACCTTATAGGCCGAGGCTGTTTGCTCCTGAGCTTGGTAGGAGGGTGAGCAGGCCTGGGTGGGCTGTCACGCAACTTGACCGGGGTCCCAACATCCAAGTAGTCACGGAGCTCAGCAGGGGTGTTCATATCCACTGAGCTCAGGCTTCCCAGAGAGCTGGTGGCTATTTCCCCCATGGACATGTCCGAGCCCAAACTTCTCCTGCCCATGGCCTTCACCTCATGTACCCCCTTTGGCATAGACCAGAAAATAATGCTCCCATCATAGAAATACATATAGAACTAGTATATACATAAACTAATACACAGAGAGATCCTGTATTCTAGGATCTATTCTATCATGCTGTCAAAAAGAGAGTATCCTTTCTAACCTGTACACTGACTCTGTAAATATACCCCCTGTATTTATCCTCGTTATTGTTATGTCATTGTGTTACTTTAATTATTATTATTTTTTACTTTAGTTTATTTGGTAAATATTTTCTTTAACTCTTCTTGAACTGCACTGTTGGTTTCACGGTAAGGTCTACACTTGTTGTGTTCGGCACATGTGACAAATAAAGTTTAATTTGATTTTAAGACATGGAACCACTATCTGATTTGGCAATTTATCAGTCCAAGTATAATTCTGAACTGCAAATTTTCACATTTACAATAAATTCGAAGTCCATCCTACCTTCCAGGCCTCCTCCTTCAGGTGAGCCTCGATGTCCCTCACCTCCTCCATCAGGTCAATGGGTCCGTTGTTGTCAGCACAGCCCTGATCCGACTGGACTTTCAGGGCTTTGACTCCCGCCTGCCCTTCTTCTTCTTGCCCCTCTTGGAGGGAGCTCCAGTGGGAGGGACGGGAACAGGCCACACGCTACTGCTGCTGAATGATTTATTTACCTGGATGGACTCCAGAGAGTGAGATCCAGGTCGAACTTGGGCTCCGTCCACTCCCACCACGTTCTTCAGTGGGGCCAGAGCTATGTGTTCAAGCCTTCGTGGCAAAGGCCTCGGTGGAGCTTTCGGCCGCGGAATGCACTGAATAGAGGGGACGAAGTGGTGCGCGAAGGTGCTGCCAACCCCGATGAGAGCAGTCCGGACATAATTCTCATGGATAGCACTTATCTTTCTTTGCTTTGCTTCCATGGCCTCTCTCTCAGCTCTCTGCATCTGCAGAAGTCTGGCATCACTGATGAAGCCACGATGGCCCTCTGGGATTGGGTAGCTCTCCTGATAGCCCTGGATCACAATGGTACAGTATGAAATTAATAGCAGAAGTGAAGTAGGCAAAATAGTTTCTACAGTGTGTCATAAAAAAAATTAAGCTAAAGATGTTATGGATGTAGGCCTACTGTATGTCTATGAAACCACAAAATAAACCGTTTGAAAAACTGATGAGCCTTACAAAACTTGAAAACTTGTCCTGTTCATCTTGTTGGTTTAAAGCCATGTTTTGCTTCCTCAGGTTTTCGATGACGCTCTTCATCTGTGAGTTCTCCTTCTGGAGTTTGTCAAACTCACTTGATTTTCTCCCTCGATAAGCCATTGATGATAAATATTAACACTCTCAAAATAAGAACTTAACCTATCTCTGTGAGAGATCTATCATGAAATGAGTGGAAATTAAATGTTGCTTGTCAGATGGAACCAGCAATGATATCATGGCAAGGCTTCCGTTACATTGTGATGTCATAATGGGGTCTGTTGACAGTGCTGAGCACATAAGCACATGGTGAACATTAATGAAAGATTTTTGATTCCCATATAAAATCATGAATGTGGTGAATTTGAAAATACTATATATATATATATATATATATAGATATAGATAGATAGATATAAAACTCAGCAAAAAAATAAACGTCCCTTTTTTAGGACCCTGTCTTTCAAAGACAATTTGTAAAAATCCAAGTAACTTCACAGATTGTAAAGAAAAGCTGTTTCCCATGTTTCCCACGCACAATCCCTACATCAGTGCTCAGACTTTCCGCAATAAGCTGAGAGGCTGAAGTGAGGGCTTGTAGGCCTGTTGTAAGGCAGGTCCTCATTAGACATCACCGGCAACAGCATCACCTATGGGCACAAACCCACCGTCGCTGGACCAGACAGGACTGCCAAGAAGTGCTCTTCACTGACGAGTCGCGGTTTTGCCTCACCGGGGGTGATGGTCGGATTTACGTTTATCGTTGAAGGAATGTTACACCGAGGCCTGTACTCTGGAGCGAGATCGATTTGGAGGTGGAGGTTCCGTCATGGTCTGGCGCAGTGTGTCACAGCATCATCGGACTAAGCTTGTTGTCATTCCAGGCAGTCTCAACGCTGTGTATTACAGGGAAGACATCCTCCTCCCTCATGTGGTACACTTCCTGCAGGCTGATCCTGACATAACCCTCCAGCATGACAATGCCACCAGCCATACTGCTCGTTCTGTGCATGATTTCCTGCAAGACAGGAATATCAGTGTTCTGCCATGGTCAGCGAAGAGCCCGGATCTCAATCCCATTGAGCACATCTGGGACCTGTTGGATCGGAGGGTGAGAGCTAGGGCCATTCCCCCCAGAAATGTCTGGGTACTTTCAGGTACCTAGGTGGAAGAGTGGGGTAACATGGTACAGCAAGAACTGGCAAATCTGGTGCAGTCCATGAGGAGATGCACTGCAGTACTTAATGCTGTTGATGGCCACACCAGATACTGACTGTTACTTTTGATTTTGACCATTGATTTTGATTATTCCATTTCTGTTAGTCAAATTTCTGTGGAACTGGTTCAGTTTATGTCTCAGTTGTTGAATCTTGTTATGTTCATACACATATTTACACATGTTAAGTTTGCTGAAAATAAACGCTGTTGACAGTGAGAGGACATTTCTTTTTTTGCTGAGTTTATATATATATACAGTGCCTTGCGAAAGTATTCGCCCCCCTTGAACTTTGCGACCTTTTGCCACATTTCAGGCTTCAAACATAAAGATATAAAACTGTATTTTTTTGTGAAGAATCAACAACAAGTGGTACACAATCATGAAGTGGAACAACATTTATTGGATATTTCAAACTTTTTTATTGGATATTTCAAACTTTTTTAACAAATCAAAAACTGAAAAATTGGGCGTGCAAAATTATTCAGCCCCTTTAAGTTAATACTTTGTAGCGCCACCTTTTGCTGCGATTACAGCTGTAAGTCGCTTGGGGTATGTCTCTATCAGTTTTGCACATCGAGAGACTGAAATTTTTTCCCATTCCCCCTTGCAAAACAGCTTGAGCTCAGTGAGGTTGGATGGAGAGCATTTGTGAACAGCAGTTTTCAGTTATTTCCACAGATTGGATTCAGGTCTGGACTTTGACTTGGCCATTCTAACACCTGGATATGTTTATTTTTGAACCATTCCATTGTAGATTTTGCTTTGTGTTTTGGATCATTGTCTTGTTGGAAGACAAATCTCCGTCCCAGTCTCAGGTCTTTTGCAGACTCCATCAGGTTTTCTTCCAGAATGGTCCTGTATTTGGCTCCATCCATTTTCCCATCATTTTTAACCATCTTCCCTGTCCCTGCTGAAGAAAAGCAGGCCCAAACCATGATGCTGCCACCACCATGTTTGACAGTGGGGATGGTGTGTTCATTGTGATGAGCTGTGTTGCTTTTACGCCAAACATAACGTTTTGCATTGTTGCCAAAAAGTTCAATTTTGGTTTCATCTGACCAGAGCACCTTCTTCCACATGTTTGGTGTGTCTCCCAGGTGGCTTGTGGCAAACTTTAAACAACACTTTTTATGGATATCTTTAAGAAATGGCTTTCTTCTTGCCACTCTTCCATAAAGGCCAGATTTGTGCAATATACGACTGATTGTTGTCCTATGGACAGAGTCTCCCATCTCAGCTGTAGATGTCTGCAGTTCATCCAGAGTGATCATGGGCCTCTTGGCTGCATCTCTGATCAGTCTTCTCCTTGTATGAGCTGAAAGTTTAGAGGGACGGCCAGGTCTTGGTAGATTTGCAGTGGTCTGATACTCCTTCCATTTCAATATTATCGCTTGCACAGTGCTCCTTGGGATGTTTAAAGCTTGGGAAATCTTTTTGTATCCAAATCCGGCTTTAAACTTCTTCACAACAGTACCTCGGACCTGCCTGGTGTGTTCCTTGTTCTTCATGATGCTCTCTGCGCTTTTAACGGACCTCTGAGACTATCACAGTGCAGGTGCATTTATACGGAGACTTGATTACACACAGGTGGATTGTATTTATCATCATTAGTCATTTAGGTCAACATTGGATCATTCAGAGATCCTCACTGAACTTCTGGAGAGAGTTTGCTGCACTGAAAGTAAAGGGGCTGAATAATTTTGCACGCCCAATTTTTCAGTTTTTGATTTGTTAAAAAAGTTTGAAATATCCAATAAATGTCGTTCCACTTCATGATTGTGTCCCACTTGTTGTTGATTCTTCACAAAAAAATACAGTTTTATATCTTTATGTTTGAAGCCTGAAATGTAGCAAAAGGTTGCAAAGTTCAAGGGGGCCGAATACTTTCGCAAGGCACTGTATATATAAACTCAGCAAAAAAATAAACGTCCCTTTTTTAGGACCCTGTCTTTCAAAGATACTTGGATTTTTACGAATTAACTTCACAGATTGTAAAGAAACGCTGTTTCCCATGCACAATCCCTACATCAGTGCTCAGACTTTCCGCAATAAGCTGAGAGGCTGAAGTGAGGGCTTGTAGGCCTGTTGTAAGGCAGGTCCTCATTAGACATCACCGGCAACAGCATCACCTATGGGCACAAACCCACCGTCGCTGGACCAGACAGGCCTGCCAAGAAGTGCTCTTCACTGACGAGTCGCGGTTTTGCCTCACCGGGGGTGATGGTCGGATTTACGTTTATCGTTGAAGGAATGTTACACCGAGGCCTGTACTCTGGAGCGAGATCGATTTGGAGGTGGAGGTTCCGTCATGGTCTGGCGCAGTGTGTCACAGCATCATCGGACTAAGCTTGTTGTCATTCCAGGCAGTCTCAACGCTGTGTATTACAGGGAAGACATCCTCCTCCCTCATGTGGTACACTTCCTGCAGGCTGATCCTGACATGACCCTCCAGCATGACAATGCCACCAGCCATACTGCTCGTTCTGTGCATGATTTCCTGCAAGACAGGAATATCAGTGTTCTGCCATGGTCAGCGAAGAGCCCGGATCTCAATCCCATTGAGCACATCTAGGACCTGTTGGGTCGGAGGGTGAGAGCTAGGGTCGTTCCCTAGGGAACTTGCAGGTACCTCGGTGGAAGAGTGGGGTAACATGGTACAGAACTGGCAAATCTGGTGCAGTCCATGAGGAGGAGATGCACTGCAGTACTTAATGCAGTTGATGGCCACACCAGATACTGACTGTTAATTTTGATTTTGACCATTGATTTTGATTATTCCATTTCTGTTAGTCAAATTTCTGTGGAACTGGTTCAGTTTATGTCTCAGTTGTTGAATCTTGTTATGTTCATACAAATATTTACACATGTTAAGTTTGCTGAAAATAAACGCAGTTGACAGTGAGAGGACATTTCTTTTTTTGCTGAGTTTATGTATATATATATATATATATATATATACATACTGTATACAATTGAAGTCGGAAGTTTACATACACCTTAGCCAAATACATTTAAACTCATTTTTTTCACAATTCCTTAAATTTAATCCTAGTAAAAATCCCCTGTTTTAGGTCAGTTAGGATCACCACTTTATTTTAAGAATGTGAAATGTCAGAATAATAGTAGAGAGATTGATTTATTTCAGCTTGTATTTCTTTCATCACATTCCCAGTGGGTCAGAAGTTTACCTACACTCAATTAGTATTTGGTAGCATTGCTTTTAAATTGTTTAACTTGGGTCAAACGTTATGGGTAGCCTTCCAAAAGCTTCCCACGATAAGTTGCGTGAATTTTGGCCCATTCCTCCTGACAGAGCTGGTGTAACTGAGTCAGGTTTGTAGGCCTTCTTGCTCGCACACGCCTTTTCAGTTCTGCCCACACATTTTCTATAGGATTGAGGTCAGGGCTTTGTGATGGCCACTCCAATACCTTGCCTTTGTTGTCCAAACTTTTTATGGCTGCAGGGGCAGTATTTAGTAGCTTGGATGAAAAGGTGCCCATTGTAAACGGCCAGCTCCTCAGTCTCAATTCCTAATATATGCATATTATTATTAGTATTGGATAGAAAATACTCTAAAGTTTCCAAAACTGTCCAAATATTGTCTGTGAGTATAACAGAACTGATATTGCAGGCGAAACCCTGAGGAAAATCAAAACAGGAAGTGGCCTCTATTTTGAAAACTCCATGTTCCATTGCCTCCCTTTGCTCCATTTAAAGGGATATCAACCAGATTCCTTTCCTATCGCTTCCTCAAGGTGTCAACTGTCTTCAGACATAGTTTCAGGCTTTTATTTTGAAAAATGAGCCAGAAAGATAACATCGCGTCAAGTGGTCACGTGAGTTTTGCTCGCGCAACAGAGTTTGGACAGCTATTGCTTATCCCTCTCCTACTGTGAAAGACATTTGCGGTTGATATATTATCGATTATATATTTTAAAAACAACCTGAGGATTGATTATAAAAAATGTTTGACATGTTTCTGTGGACATTATGGAAACTATTTGGAATTTGTCCGCGTTGTCGTGACCGCTCTTTCCGGTGAATTTCTGAACATAACGTGCCAAACAAACGGAGGTATTTTGGATATAAAAATAATGTTTATGGAACAAAAGGAACATTTGTTGTGTAACTGGGAGTCTCGTGAGTGAAAACATCCGAAGATCATCAAAGGTACACAATGAATTTAATTGCTTTTCTGATTTTAGTGACCGAGCTACTTGAAGCTAAGTGTACTTAATGTTTTGTGGAGTGATCGATAAACTTACACAAACGCTTGGATTGCTTTCGCTGTAAAGCATAATTTCAAAATCTGCCAGACAGGTGGATTAACAAAAGGCTAAACTGTGTTTTCCTATATTGCACTTGTGATTTCATGAATATAAATATTTTTAGTAATATTTATTGAATGTAGCGCTATGCTATTCAGCGGTTGTTGATGACACTTATCCCGTTAAGGGGATTGCAGCCATAACAAGTTAATCCCTTCTCTTAACATGTATGGCCCCAAAACATAATCAAGCAGCTGACCAATTACGCAAGACTTTAGTTCGAAGTTAACTGAGATGAATCAACAACTGGATACATTTCTTTATTTCTAAAGTGAAACTATCCTCCGCATTGGAGTATCTCTACAAGTACAAATTTAACCAGTATTTCAGTTGTTTTACCGTCCCATGAAGAAGTGTGGCAGGCCTGTGAGGAAGGATCCTACAGCCATGAGGAAACAGACCATAGCAATGAGCCTGGGCCGGTGCAGCTTCGCCCCAAAATGGCTGACCACAGCCAGGAACAGCAGGTTACCTGCAAGAAACAACAACACTACAGTAGTCAGGAATCGCAAATTATAAACACTGTTTTTTTCAACTAAGAATGGCATATAAGTTTGGATACTAGGTTGCAACAACACATTATCAAATAAAACCATGTTAGCGGTTTGACAGTAGAGTCATGGACAAACACCAGTCAATCAATTAATAGGAACAACTATAAAACTGGACAGTATTGAGAGCAGACTCTGATTGAACCACAAGAAAAACCGATCATACTGTAGTCTGTATCTGGTTTTTACTACATGAATTCTCAAGCAACTCAATGTTATTGTTGATACCCATCTCAAAGCTGCCGTCTATGAGTCCGATGAGAGAGCTGGACAGGTCAAAGTGTCTCTCTGAGTGATGGCACTGTTCATGTAGGTCCCTGACAGAGCTTTGGTGAAGGAGGCGAACAACAGGGCCACGATGAACTGCTGACAAACACAAGAGAGAGAACATTAGTGTGTGTTTGTCCGTGTGTATGTGCATGCGTGGATGCGTGTGCAGACAGAGTACATGTGTAGCTGAGGTGGCCTGCAATAGTAAAAAGAACAGACACGTCTGCAAAGTTCTGGCGCTTTCTTTATTCTGAAGAATGTTTATTTTCTCCTGTTCAATTGTCTATTTTCTTTTTAGTACTTTGAAAATATTCACTTTACCTAAAGCAGAATTCTTTAACAGTAACAGTAATGCACTTTACCTAAAGCAGAATTCAAAAATGTTCCACAAATAACCCTGTCTTAGTGTATGGTTTCACATGAAAACCACAATGTATTTCACATTCATACAATAGAAACACCTATATATGAAACCATAAATAACTGAATGTTTCTCTATAAACCACTACCTCTATAACCACCACTACCTCTATAGAAAAGTGACATTAATGCATTCAGCTTTAAGATAGTGGCACCTCCAGAAAATCATCTCTCTCTCACTGTATGCACTAAAAGTCCACCAGACTGAGCGTGCTCGGCCACTTTACCAGCTAGTGAGCACAATTTTACACAAAACAACCAATAACATCTAAAACCAACTCAGAAATCCCTAACAAACGGATTCTTGATAAAAAAATCTCCTAGACAAAATCCAGTACAAGTAAGCTACTCAGTAAACATAGTCTCTGTGACTCGTAAATGTTTTTTTTACCTCAGCTAGCATCAAGCTAACATATACTCTCACTCAATGTAAATCACCTTCTCCTCACTCAGTTCGACACAAAGCCAAAACAAAACCTTTCCTAACGTGATAATATCTGGACAAAGTTGTTAAATAGCATGTTATTACATATTGTGTATATATTTGAACGTTTGAAGTGCTGTTACATACCTGTAATAGTAAAAAGAACAGACACAGTTTACCTCTGTAAAGTTGGTCTTAATTCTGCAGAATGGTGAGCGCTTGGCCAGAACTTGCTGTTTCTCCTGCTACAACAGTGCAACAGCGCCATCTATTGGCCCGATGGACTGCTAACGCTAAACTATGTGGAAAATACCATTCAGATTCATTGGG
Source organism: Oncorhynchus masou masou (assembly GCF_036934945.1). Taxonomy (NCBI): domain Eukaryota; kingdom Metazoa; phylum Chordata; class Actinopteri; order Salmoniformes; family Salmonidae; genus Oncorhynchus; species Oncorhynchus masou. Next base: position 46,641 of record NW_027008073.1, on the reverse strand, counting down.
ACAAATACATAAACAATTAGGGGGGAATAAATAATAAATGTGTGTCTGTTTTTAGTGACTTTGTTTTCAACCCATTACACTTGCACAATCATACATGTGTATTTTCAAGCATATATTATGAACTTTGAGTGTATAACTGCAGGGTGTTTACACAAATACACATGAATTTCACATGTGAACATGGGAAGTGTTATGTGTTATGGAATCTTATGTGAAGATAATGTGATAACATGTAAAGCAACGTGATTACATTAAACTACACATGTGAAAATCTGATCATGTTGTGTTCCAAAATGTAATTTGTGCTCACATAAAATGTAAGTTGATATCATGTGGTTTTCTGTAAGGTCAGGAATATAAGATGCATTTTGATGTTATGTTTGATGTTACATGATCTTGAAAATGCAATGTTCTTTGAGGTTCTTCCATGTTCCTTTCCATGTATTTTCCATTTTACTTTCCCTCAGTCCTTTTCACTTTCCTTGGCAAATCAAGCTCTGTCTCCGTCAAGACTTATTCAGAGCCACCATGAATTGAAAGCAGCTTCTGATGGAATTTAAATCATTCAACAAATTGTTTTATAATGAAGCGTAGACTCAACTAAACACCCTGGATTCTTTACACACACACATTGAAGGGAAAAAATCTCACATTTGGACTCATCAGACCAAAGGACAGATTTCCACCAGTCTAAGGTCCATTGCTCGTGTTTCTTGGCCCAAGCAAGTCTCTTCTTATTATTGGTGTCCGTCCTTTAGTAGTGGTTTCAATGGAACAATTTGACCATGAAGGCCTGATTCACGCAGTCTCCTATGAACAGTGCATGTTGAGATGTGTGTGTTTCTTGAACTCTGTGAAGCATTTATTTGGGCTCCAATCTGAGGTGCAGTGAACTCTACTGAACTTATCCTCTGCAGCCAAGGTAACTCTGGGTCTTCCTCATGAGAGCCAGTTTCATCATAGCGCTTCATGGCTGAGCTGACAGTTCTAATTAACAGAAAACTTAGGAATGCACTCACTGTCTTATCTAAAAACCCCAGAGCTAAGTTTCTGTAGGTTCAACGTGAGGTTAACGACCTTATGTGTTTACACAGTCCCCAACCCATTCGTTTCTTCCAAGTTGGAATGGTGTTCATTAACTTTAATTACTCCTTGTCCGTGTCTCACAATCCCTTCTTATGAACTCATATTGTTAATCAGATATAGTATAACAGAGTATAAGTTTTACTTAGTTACAGTTCCATTTAAAATGATTTGTTCAGTCATTTAATCATAATTTTACCAACACTGCAAGAAAGTGATAAATGAGCGACTCTTTAAAAGGGGGTCAAAGACCCCAGATTGCCTTGTTTAAAATTAAAATAAAAAAATAGCTATCATGCTGTAATCGGCATAGTTTCTCAGACCAAATCTTAATTCTGGTATAAACAAAGCAATCTGATCATACTCCAGTAAAATACACGCTACAGGGAATGCAAAAAAAATGTGCTTCTGCAAAGCACATATACATTGTCCAATCAACATCCACACATTGATTTATTTCTTCGGGTCTTTATTCAAACACAAACACACTTGGAATAAAATGCTCATTCAGTGTCTTGTTGCAGGTTGTGCAATGTTCAAAAGTGTGAAAGATTAGCATCAATGTGTGTGGGGTCAAGTTTGGACAGTCGTACAAACGCAATTAGCCGAGATTGTATATTTCAGGACCATGGACAGCAGCGATATCGGCATAGCGATATCTGTCATTCAGCACCACATGACAGTAGACAGTGGCCATCTCATGTGAAGTTGGCACTGGGGAAATCCCATGTAATGAGAAACGAGGCCTAGGAGGCAAAAAGACTTAAGGAGAAGACTCCCACAGGAACTCTTTGCTAAACTGTTCTGCCACATTCATTTCAAATGTTACATCTTTCGATTTGTAAATAATAGGGAATACATCTGCAAATAATTGAAACAGACTTATCAAACTACACTGTACAGCTTTAGTGTGTCTGTGCAGTATTTATTTTATTTAACCTTTATTTAACCAGGAAGGGCTCATTGAGATTTAAAATCTCTTTTTCAAGAGAGTCCCTGGCCAAGATAGGCAGCACCAAGTCATTACAAAAATTATAGACAAACAACATGAAAAACTACAAGTAATCTAGTGAAGACCATCGAATTCACAAGAGTAAAACAAAATCAAAAACAGCAAATTAAAAACATTGACAGGTCAGGGAATCAGTCTCAAGATCATTCATCAGTGATTTAAAAATACCAATCGGGACAAGTTCATCCAGTTTAAAAGTATTTTGTAAGGTGTTCCAAGACAATGGCGCAGAGCACATAAAAGCCCTTTTACCAGATTCAGTTTGGACATTTGGAACAGTTAGCAGGATAAAGTCCAGCGAACAAAGAGAGTACCCACCAAATTTCTGGACAATAAAAATGGCCAAATAAAAAGGTAGTAAACCCAAAATGGCTTTGTAAATAAAAGTATACCAGTGAATGAGCCTACAGGTGACTAGAGAAGGCCAGCCAACCCTGGTATACAAAGTGCAGTGGTGCGTAAGTGTTTTGCACTTTAAAATAAATCTCACAGTGCCATGGTAAAGAGTGTCAATTGATCTCAAACACTGAGTGGAAGCATTCATATATAAAATATCCCCATAGTCTAGTAAAGGCATAAATGTATCTGATACTAGCCTCAGTCTGGCTTCAACAGAAAAACAGGCCTTTTTCCTAAAATAAAATCCCAATTTCAGCTTCAATTTTTTTGTAAGTTGTTAAATATTCACAATTTTAAAGAGAGGCCATCTTCAATTAAAATTCCAAGATATTTATATGAGGTTACAACCTCAATCTCCTTGCCCTGACGGGTAGTAATAGGTGAAAAGTTCAGAGGTCTATTTCTTGCTTTAGAAAACACCATTAGTTAAGTTTTGTCAGTATTGAGGATAAGCTTCAATTGACACAAGGTATGTTGAACAGTATAAAAAGCAGTTTGCAAGTTCTGGGAAGCTTTTGTAAGAGACGAGGCAAACAGTAAATAACAGTATCATCAGCATAAAAATGAAGTTGCGCATTTTGGACATTTTTGTCTAAATCATTTATATAAATAGTGAATAAGAGAGGACCAAGTACAGAGCCTTGGGGCACACCATTAAAGACAGACAATTTAACAGACATAAGCCCATCAAATTGAGTGCACTGAGATCTATCAGACAGATAGTTAGCAAACCATGCAACCACATGCTCTGAAAGACCTACACTCGACAATCTCTGCCTTAGTATAGCATGATCAACTGAATCAAAATCCTTAGAGAGATCAATAAAAAGTGAGACACAGTGCTGTTTTTTGTCAAGCGCTTCAGTGATATAATTTAAAACCTTCATGGCTGCTGTAATTGAGTTGGTAAAAAAAAAGCTGTTCACTCACAAGGGTTTCAAGTATTTTCACCAGGGGTGACAGCTTTGAGATTGGCCTATAATTATTTAAAAGAGTTGGATCTCTCCCTTTTAAAAGTGGTAGGACAAATGCTGATTTCCAGATCTTTGGAATTTCACTTCATTCCAGGGTGAGATTGAACAGATATGTAAGTGGTTCAGCTATGAAATCAGCTGCCAGATTTAAAAAGAAGGGATCCAAAACATCAGGACCTGCAGGCATTCTCTGATCTAAGGATTTCAGGGCTTTATGTACCACCTGCACTGAGAATGGCAAAAAGCTAAAAGTTTGACCAGCTCTCACTGGTTCCTCCACACAGGGTTGTACAGAGACAGAGGACACTGAATCAAACAGCCTACCAGATGATACAAAGTGCTCATTGAAACAATTCAGCATTTCAGTTTGTCATATACAGCAACAGAGTCCTTCAAAACACATGACGGTAATTCATTAACATTACTGTTACCAGACATAGACTTAATAGCCTTCCAAAACTTTCTAGGGTCATTCAGGTTATCAGTGGTAACAGACATAAAATATTCAGACTTGGTCTTCCTGAGAAGAAAAGAACACTTGTTTCGTAACTGCCTAAAAATAAGCCAATCAGCATCAGAACATGATTTCCTTGCTTTAGCCCAGGCTTGATTACGGTTGTGAATAATACAAGACAGCTCAGAAGAAAACCATGGAGTAACCCGCCCTTTAACCCTGAACCTGCGGAATGGGGCACGTTTGTTTACTATTTGGAAAAAAAACATAATGAAAGAATTTCCAGGCAGTTTTCACATCAGGGATAAACTCAATCTGCTCCAGTCAAAATGAACAAATCATGAAAGAAAGCCTGCTCGTTAAAACACTTCAAATTTCTCTTACAAATAAAACATGGGTTTGTCTTAGGAACCTTAGTATTTCTAACAGCAACAACAGCACAATGGTCACTTACATTATTACGAAAAACACCAACCGCAGAATATTTATGTGGAACATTTGCAAATATCAAATAAATCAAGGTAGATTGATCTGGGCATTTAAGATTTGGGCGAGTGGGTGAGTTCATCAACTGGGTAAGATTCATAGAATTACAAAACATTTTTAAATCATCAGACACCGGCTTTAACCAACACCAGTTGAGATCACCAATCAAGATCATTTCACTGTAAAGAAGTTTAGACATAAGGTGCGTCAAAGAAAAAAATGCATCACCGAGAGCACAGGGGGTCTATAACAGCCAATCACAGTTATAGAGAGACCCCTTGAAACCTCAATATTCAAAGCAAGAAATTCCAACTGTTAACATATAGCTTCAGACTTTGCCACACTTACAGGGAATTTAGTTTTTACATATATAGCCACACCCACACCTTTCTTAACCCGATCAGTGCGATAAACATTGTAACCACTTATACATTTATCAAAAACAGACTTGCTGAGCCAGGTTTCAGAAAGCACAATTACATCAGCATCAGTTGATTTATCCCAAATCCTAACCCCATCAATTTTTGACAACAGGCTGCGTACATTTAAATGAAAAATACCAAAACCAGATCTTGATTTAAAATCAGAGGGGGTTTGGAGACATTGCATATCAGGGCCAGGGTTAGGTTGCACGTTACCTGATATCATCAAAAGAAGAATAACTAGACACCTCGGTTTAATAACCTTGCACGGCTTCTCTTTTTTAAGAGACCTACCGCAAGCGAATTCTACAAGTGAGTTTCCCGACAATACAAAACAGTCAATTAAAACCATGAGACCTTGGTAGTGACACAATTTCGTACTGTTCACATCATGCCACAAAAACATCGGCACTTGGACGAGTGGACCGAGTGAAAAAGAGCGAGTTCCTGCAGACAAAATGTCTAATGAACGGGAGAGCACATTGTCAGATGTCCTCACCCAGCGGCAATGTTCGTTTTCTCCAGAGTTCAGTAAAGTCAGTGCACAAAGCAACACCACGAAAATGGTCATTTTCTCTGACAAATGTAAAAAATAGAGACCAAAGAACGGAAGGGGAGAGAAGGACAGTTGTATGTATGAGTCTGAATGTGAGTATTTGCGCGTGAGAAGATTGGGTTTTGAGGTCGTAGGTACAACTGTAAGCAATTCCGTTCTCAAATGTCTGTTTAACGTGAGAAACAAAATGAAAAACACCTGTTAGACCATTACAATGCGGACTGTCTTGCATTTTTACTATTACCAACAAGACAACGAAGTGATACGTGCCATGGAGACTTTTAACGGATACTTTCCAACACCAAAAGTTACCACGCTGAGAGATATTGTTTACGACACTATTATGCATACAATCCAAGTCATACGTTTATTGTCATTCATACTCTTATTTTTAACAGAATATCTTTGCAAAAGTGTTCATTGTGTCAATTCAGAGCTCAGAAATATTGTAATAATGTGTTTAAGGGGACTGACATTCAAGACGCACAACAGGAGAACACAACAACCACATTTTCAATTGACAATCATTGCTTTAAATGGATGTGGTCGATAGATTTGTATAGGTGTAGCAGTGTGATGTTGTTCCCCTAGATTATGCACCAAATTGCACACAAGGACCAATTCAAATCGGCCAGGTCAAGAGGGGAAGTTAATAATTTGATAATAATACTAATAATTCAGTGTATTTTTTAAAATGTAATTACAGCTGCATAGCTAAAGTGTACAAACACTTTTTCATATCAATATTGTACATACATGTGATTGTAAAAGTTTTGTATATTCTGGTTTGGTCCATCGCGGTTTATCTGTATTTCCATACGCCCTTATTGTTCTCTTTTGCCTGCCCTTCGGCTTGAAAGGTATGTTGTCCTTGGCTCCGAAATTGTTCAATATAAAACCGTGGTAATGTTACACAATGTGCTGTTATGCTACCATAAGTTTGTTGCAATGTGGATAATATAAAGATTTATGTTATCAAGGTTCACAAAGCTCGCTAACTAGGGTATCTATTGTAACTTGTGAGTACTTGGGACAGTGTTTGAGTGAGTGTCCATGTGCTTGCGCAGGTGCCTGAGAGCTAGGACTGCGCCAAGGGTTAACATAATGTGTGTTGTCTCTTCGTGCAGGGCAAATAAAACATTATTCAACTAGCAGACCTCCAGTTGTGGCAGCGTCCTAATTTAAAGTACACAACGCAGAACGAACCACTTAACATATGCATATATAAATAATGTATTTAACTTGTAAGGCAAGGTTGGATTAGTAGGTCTAACCAACATGCACCTGGATAATCGCGTCATGAATTGGGACGGGCTCCAACATCCTCATATACACATTATGACATAATAAAGAGTTTAATCGTTCACGAAATAAAGACATAGAAGCTTACCCATTTATACAGGTTCTACACATTCCATTTCTCCATGGCAATAGAATGTAAACATTCTATTTTGCGCCAAACATCGTCTTCAACTCAATTCTAAGTGCAGCATATTGGACGACTCCACAGTCATTGATCATTCGCGACTTTAAGTCATTCCTGTTATCTCTAGAGCATCCCGTATATCTATAGCGCTGCATTTCTTCCCCATCTTACCATGGATAGGGTCTGGTGCATTCCGGAGTTCACTTATGGTCCCACAAAGGTAATCTTCAGAGAAATTAATTTTAGCATACTGTAAATACCTGTGCATAATGTGCATAACAAAGCATCATTATTTTCATTATCTTCAAAGGAATTCTGTAGAAGCAGCCTTTATTTTCAGACTCTGCAGGCCTGCTGGGAGGAAACATATTACAATAAACAGGTAAGATTCATCCCACAAAAACATAAACAACAGAAAGAGAGTTGTATTTCAAGACAGTTTAGAGAAGGTGGTCATAAGAGTTTTTAATATCACTTGCAAATTGTGAGGCATGAGCAGTTGTGAAATGTTGCGAGAGGCCCTTCTGAAAGCACATTATATGGTATTTCGTGGCACGGTCTCACACCTTACCTCATCTTGCAGAAGAAGCTCATGGTCCACTATCTGCTGCTCCAGAGTCAAGGCCAGGTCCCGCCCCATGTCACCACGGAGCACATGAGCAACTGGCTGGTGTCTCAGGGCAAAAAATCCCTTAGGGAGAGGTGAGTACCACGTCAGCACTCACCTTCACTGCCATTCCCTGCCACCAGCAGCACTCCAGGAGGTGTGGGTAAAATAAACAACAGAAGAATCAGAAGCCAGGAAACTTGAATTACTCTGTGTTTTATTTGAAGGGTGTGGAAGGAAACCCTGGAGGAAGGAAACAACCTCGCTCGGCTGGTAAGAGAATGAGAGTTAGAGACATACTACAAGTTAGTGAGCTCTTTACTGGCCTTTCAACAACGAGTTAGCACAGCAGAATAGATATGTTGTGAAATTACACTAATGGGACTTCCTGTTTCATACTGCAGGCCTGGGAAGTAAACACTTGCCTAAAAATGATGAACATAGAGCATGAGGCTTTCTGCAAGCTCCGCCGCTCCATGCACCCCACCTCGCCAGCTGACATGTGAGTTCCATGTACTGCCCTGCATATGACTTGATCCATTTATCTACACATCTGTAACTATGCAGAAACAGACTAAGACAGTGTTCTCTGTGAGCACATTGCACGTCGTTTAGCTTTGTCTTCTCCTTTTTGTTGATTTCAGCGATCCTAAGGTCCACCGCATCGTGGAAAGAGCTGTGAGGAGCATTCTGGGCGAGCAGTCCAATGAGCCCCATAGCAACCTGCTCAGCCCATCTCAGGTGGTGGTGGAGGTGGTGCCCAGGCTCCTCCTGGCCCTGTGGCTTCAGCCAGAGGAAGGCCATTCAGAGCACCCAATCCTAATAAGCGGGATGGCCGTGGGCATGGTGGTGGCCGTAGTGGAGAAGCTATCCTGCATGTTAAAGGACCCTTCCCCTCACATCCCTTTCTCCCGGGCTGCTGCTTTTGACTCTGTGCAGTCGATCCTCGGGAGAATCAGTCAGTCCTTCTCCACCGATGACCTGCAGAGCCCTTTTTATATGAGCTCTGTCTGTGCCTTTGTGGCGGACGAGGTGCAGAGCTGCTTCCAGCCCCCTGCAGCCACCCTACCAGTTCCCCCTGTCCTCGCGGTGGCCGTTTCCACCACACTACCAGCTGACATCCAAGCAGGTGAGTAGCAATGATAGAGAGCACTCTGACAGACACCTGCTCTGATGACATCTTGGTGCCTTGTAGTAGTAGAGCTCATCAGGATTGTTGTTGTCACCCATAACACAGACCCGGCTTCTTCCCACCTGGAGGTTGTGGACATCACCCCTAACAGAGAGGCAGATCAGGATTCTTCCCACCTGGAGGTTGTGGACATCACCCGTAAGACAGAGGCAGATCCGGCTTCTTCCCAACTGAAGGTTGTTGACATCACCCCACAGAGGCAGATCCGGCTAACAAGGTTGTTGACATCACCCCTAACACAGAGGCAGATCCGGCTTCTTTCCACCTGAATGTTGAAGACATCACCAGTAACACGGAGGCAGATCCGCCTTCTTCCCACCTGAATGTTGTGGACATCACCTCTAACACAGAGGCAGACCCGGCTTCTTCCCAACTGAAGGTTGTTGACATCACCCCTAATACAGAGGCAGAGCCCATCTCTTCCCTCTTGGAGGTTGTGGACGTCACACCTGAAGAAAGGACTCTCACAATGGCCGTCTCCGCCACTCTGCCAGCTGACATCCAAGCAGGTGAGTAACACTTAGAGAGCACTCTGACAGGTGCCGTTTGTCATGACATCTTAGTAGAACCTTTCAACTGGCCAGTGTTAAGAAGCTACGGTTTGCATTTGTTTACATTCTGTTCCTCTTTTTTCCATTTCCAGGGGATGTTGCTGTGGTCATCTCGGATGTCACCCCACACGTCACCAAGGACGTGACACTGGATGTTCCATGCAGAGCTAGGAAAGGGGCAGTCCGGCGATTATTTTGCAGGCTTTGGAGGGCAGTGTGCTGCTGCGCCTGCCACAAGGAAGAGGAGGAACAATATTAATTATTCATCAGACCTTCAGAAATGGGATTGAACCATAGACCATTAAATTATAATTGGACTCAATTCTGCTTTTCTTCTGTTTACTACTTAATTTCAGAACTTTTCTATAAACTTTCACTTTGCAAGTGTGGAGTAGGTTGTGTAAATAAGTGGGAAACATCCCAATTTTAATGCTTTTAATAATTTACTTGTACATTTAAAAACATATGTATTATTTGACAACAAAAAAACAGAGGGCGCTCAACCAATGTTGAGTTGAGGTGCAACCAAAAATTTGAATCATCATAGAAAAGGAAATAGCGCAACTCTTGCTCACTATAAAAAAAAATGCATTGTTTTATTCAGGCAAGGTTAAAAGTTTAACGTTTCGGCCTAGTCTATGATGATATGCAAGTTGTGTTTGCCCAGGAAAAGGGTGACCCAGACTCACCCTGGTTCTTGAGGGTTGAAGACAGTGAAAAATGATCATTAAATAAATGGGACTTGTCAATTCTTGAATAAAAATCTTCAATGAACATGAATTTAAATACAATTGACTTGAGGATCAGAGCAGGCAGGCTGACTGGCTAGCCCTGAAGGCCCTCTGCCTCTACCTCTGTGTGGTTCATCTCATCCAAGAGGTTGTGTGGGTTGTCTTTCTCTGTTGGTGTGAATCACTATGACCTCTCCCTCTACCTGTCATTTGGCTGATCAGAAGCATTCTGCTCTTTCTTGCTCACATGAACAGGAGGAATGGCCTCTGGGGTAACCTCCTCCTCTATCTAACGCCTCTTCCACCTCCTCTTTCTGACTTGTTCTCTCTCACTGGGTGTTGGATAGTTCCTCCTCCTCTGTGTCTTTGTGAGTTTGGAGGGAGTTATCCTGTTCCGACTTCCTCTAAGGGTGTGCACCGTAATCTCTTTGTGTGTTGAGGGGTTCAGTGGTTTTGGAGGGAGTCTGAAGTTCGATTTCTAGTGATGACTGTGGGGTCTGTCCCGTGGTGGTGTCCTCCTCCCTCCAAACACCCAGCCACTGAGACATGTGATGAGGCCAAGAAAGATCCCTCTGGAAGGACGGGATAGGACACATCACAACACTGCTGCTCATTCATATTCAAACACACCTCAGAGTACGGACACAAACATGGACCCCCACACACACACAGTCACATCACGGTTACAATGTTTACTGTTTCCAACATGAATGTATTGTAATGTGCAGAACAATGCCGGTCCGGTGGTTAAAGCTTGGAGAACTTTCCAGTTCATCAGCCCCATCATCACCTACATGCGTGGGGGATCCCAGGTATGTGTCTTTGTAACTAGCTAATCCTAATCTACATTGTCAGTCATTTGATCTTGATGAAATGTGTCACAGCCATTGCTGAAGTGGTTTTGTTGATGTTGTCTTGTTGTTTATCTCAACAGCAGGTGGTGGTGAGGATGCACCACGTGAGTAGGGTGAGAGGCCTGGAGACTCAACTGGTGTGTGCCACAGCCAGGCTTAGTCCTGAGGGCATCCCCTACTGTGCCACCAAAGTGCAGTCCAACACTTGGATCCAGGTAAGAAGTAAATACTACTGAAATAGTATTAGATTAGTTTTTTCTTCACTTTTTCCATTTGGCCTTAACATGTATTCTCTCTTTCAGCGTGTGGCTGGCAGGGTGACCCACTATGTGCCTCACCTCCGCCACGAGACGTCTGTGGACGTGATGCTTAGCTGCTACCAGGTAAATAAACGATTTCCTATGTAAATAGACTAGACATTACTGGGCATTTTTACATTAGATTTGGTGTGTTTTCTAATAACGTGTGTGTGGTAAACAGGTGTGTTGTGTGTGTTTTGAGCAGCAGACTGATGTCTCAGTGGTGTACGCCACTCTCCACATGGGGCTGGACGGGCTTCTCTCCTCTTCAGCGTGGTCAGAGGCTGCCTCCTTCTCTACGCCCACCACTCAGCAGTTCACTGGCCCAGAGCCTGAGGGCCACAACTGGTATGAGGTCAGACGTTACACACACATACTATTGACTAGGATCATTAAGATCCTTCCATTGACCGATTGTTTTATGTCATTGCATTGGTCATTGATTTTGAATGCTTGTTTTGTCGTAGGGCTGGGAGGAGGACCTGCTGCCTGAGGAGAGGGAGGTTCCTCTGCTAAAGTGAGTTCCTCTAAATGTCTGTGTCGTCTGGGCTTGTCAGATGCTGAAGGATAGTGGTCATAATGCTGTTATCCCCCATTGACTCTAATGGTTGACGTGCTCCATTCCCTCCCTTTTCACAGCCTCTACCTTACCACCAAAAGAGTGGAGGACATCGCCCTGAGGCTCGTCTCCCTGAGCCAGGCCTTCACTGTGAGTGGACCCACTTTTCTTTTTCTCTCTGTGATTTCTTGTTCTGTCTCCTAGAGGAAGATGTCTCACCCTAACTCTTCCCTCTTTCCTAGACCCTGCTTGGTTCCACCCTGAGCAGGAACCATCTGTTTGTGGTGGGAAAGGTCCTCCTGGGCGCTTTGGTTCAGGCCAACCACATGGTAACTCACTAACTCATTCTCTTTCAAGGGAATTAGAGCATCCCTGAGGGGAAATGTGTTCTGTTCACTAAGATGCTATTTTCATTGTCATAGGATGAGGCCAATTTCATCCGTACCTATAACGACTTTGTGGACTACCTGAGTGACCCCTCCAAGCGGAATGACATTGAGAGGGAGCTGGCTGAGGCAAAGGTGAGTTCATTAACTATTTCAAGTCTCACTGAGTTCTTCCACATGTCTGTTTTATACATCACTTTTATACATCACAGTAGCTGATCTATATGAAATCATTCCTATTTTCTCCTAATGTGTTTTCTTGTCCTAGATCCATCATGTGAACATGATAGATGTCCTCTTTGAGCTGGTGCTGTTTGGGATGATGACAGCTCAGAAGTCCCTGATGGTGGTAAGTAGCATCTCACTGGTACATGTTTTGATCTCTCTCTATTAGCAGTTTCACTTAAATGCCACTTCTCTTCTTTCTTTCAAAATGCTAAGATCCCAAGATGGCGTAGCAGTAAGACGTGTCGTGTCCCGTGTATATTTCGTCTTTTTTCGTTTTTACATATTTTTTCTTCGCATATCTTTTAAAACATTTTGCTAAACCTCAGCTTCCAAATACTCTCCTTCAATCCGCCTCACCCAATGTAGCTATTTTTCTTTTTTCCTAAAGTATTTAGTATTTATATTTACTTCGGAACCGGAACCCCTCAACTGAAGCTAGCCAGCTAACTACCAGCTATGCTAGCGGTCTTCAGCTAACCGGTCATCAGCTAACCTTTAGCACGAAAAGCTCACGCGACTCTAACCAGAGCATAACGGACCTATTTATTTTTTATCCCCGGATTCCCGCCGCAAACGGAACATCTGGATCTTCACAACTAGTTATTTAGCTAAACCGCAACCCCAGACGATTACTGCTGGCTAGCGCTTCCACCCACTTAGCGCTTCCACCCACTTAGCTTGAAGCTAGCCCCGCCAGAGCACCTGTGCTACCTCCGTAGCATACTCCTGGGCTACAATACCTACCACCGTAGCATACTCCTGGGCTACAATTACCCGGACCCATGACCGGTCTATCGATGTCACCGCATGAAGAGGAATAAACAGACTCACCCCATCGCGACGTCCCCCAAAGGCTAACTCTCTAGCCCTTGCTATCTCCTTGCTTGCTATTTCGGCCTGCTAACTGCTAGCTTGTTTAGCCCCGGTCCGCTAACTGCTACCTTGTTTAGCCCCGGCCTACTAACTGTTAGCTTGTTAGCACAGGCCTGCTAACCGTCTGAATCGCCTCGTCCCAAACACTCACTGGACCCATATTTACTCTCTTACCTCTTTCCGATTTTTAATTTGTTTATACCTTCCGGTAACCTGCCTCACCCAATGTGATACGGAATCGCTATTATTTTAATTTTTAGAACACACTCGAGAACCTCCAGAAGCTAACTAGCTAACTAGCTACAAGCATTTAGTCATTGTTAGTTTTTTTTTAAACCTGGATAACACTCACTAATCCAGCTTCCCTGCCCCCTGGACACTGATCACTTGGCTACATAGCTGATGCACGCTGGACTGTCCATTAATCACGGTACCTCATTCTGCTTGTTTATGTTTTATCTGTCGGCCCCGTTGCCTAGTCAACGCCATTTTACCTGCTGTTGTTGTGCTAGCTGATTAGCTGTTGTTGTCTCACCTACTGTTTAAGCTAGCTTTCCCAATTCAACACCTGTGATTACTGTATGCCTCGCTGTATGTCTCTATCAAATGTCAATATGCCTTGTATACTGTTGTTCAGGTTAGTTATCATTGTTTTAGTTCACAATGGAGCGCCTAGTTCCACTCTTCATACCCCTGATACCTCCTTTGTCCCACCTCCCACACATGCGGTGACCTCACCCATTACAACTAGCATGTCCAGAGATACAACCTCTCTCATCATCACCCAGTGCCTGGGCTTACCTCCGCTGTACCGGCACCCCACCATACCCCTGTCTGCGCATTATGCCCTGAATATATTCTACCATGCCCAGATACCTGCTCCTCTTATTCTCTGTCCCCAATGCTCTAGGCGTCCAGTTTTGATAGCCTTTAGCCGCACCCTCATACTACTCCTTCTCTGTTCCGTGGGTGATGTGGAGGTAAACCCAGGCCCTGCATGTCCCCAGGCACCCTCATTTGTTGACTTCTGTGATCGAAATAGCCTTGGTTTCATGCATGTCAACATCAGAAGCCTCCTCCCTAAGTTTGTTTTACTCACCGCTTTAGCACACTCTGCTAACCCTGATGTCCTTGCCGTGTCTGAGTCCTGGCTCAGGAAGGCCACCAAAAATTCCATACCCAACTATAACATCTTTCGTCAAGATAGAACTGCCAAAGGGGGAGGAGTTGCAGTCTACTGCAGAGATAGCCTGCAAAGTAATGTCATACTTTCCAGGTCCATACCCAAACAGTTCAAACTACTAATTTTGAAAATTACTCTCTCCAGAAATAAGTCTCTCACTGTTGCCGCCTGCTACCGACCCCCCTCAGCTCCCAGCTGTGCCCTGGACACCATTTGTGAATTGATCGCCCCCCATCTAGCCTCAGAGTTTGTTCTTTTAGGTGACCTAAACTGGGATATGCTTGACACCCCGGCAGTCCTACAATCTAAGCTAGATGCCCTCAATCTCACACAAATCGTCAAGGAACCCACCAGGTACAACCCTAACTCTGTAAACAAGGGCACCCTCATAGACGTCATCCTGACCAACTGGCCCTCCAGATACACCTCCGCTGTCTTCAACCAGGATCTCAGCGATCACTGCCTCATTGCCTGTATCCGCTACGGAGCCGCAGTCAAACGACCACCCCTCAAAACTGTCAAACGCTCCCTAAAACACTTCTGTGAGCAGGCCTTCCTAATCGACCTGGCCCGGGTATCCTGGAAGGACATTGACCTCATCCCGTCAGTTGAGGATGCCTGGTCATTCTTTAAAAGTAACTTCCTCACCATTTTAGATAAGCATGCTCTGTTCAAAAAATGCAGAACCAAGAACAGATACAGCCCTTGGTTCACTCCAGACCTGACTGCCCTCGACCAGCACAAAAACATCCTGTGACGGACTGCAATAGCATCGAATAGTCCCCGCGATATGCAACTGTTCAGGGAAGTCAGGAACCAATACACGCAGTCAGTCAGGAAAGTCCAGCTTCTTCAGGCAGAAGTTTGCATCCTGTAGCTCCAACTCCAAAAAGTTCTGGGACACTGTGAAGTCCATGGAGAACAAGAGCACCTCCTCCCAGCTGCCCACTGCACTGAGGCTAGGTAACACGGTCACCACCGATAAATCTATGATTATCAAAAACTTCAACAAGCATTTCTCAACGGCTGGCCATGCCTTCCGCCTGGCTACTCCAACCTCGGCCAACAGCTCCGCCCCCACCGCAGCTTCTCGCCCAAGCCCTTCCAGGTTCTCCTTTACCCAAATCCAGATAGCAGATGTTCTGAAAGAGCTGCAAAACCTGGACCCGTACAAATCAGCTGGGCTTGACAATCTGGACCCTCTATTTCTGAAACTATCCGCCGCCATTGTCGCAACCCCTATTACCAGCCTGTTCAACCTCTCTTTCATATCGTCTGAGATCCCCAAGGATTGGAAAGCTGCCGCAGTCATCCCCCTCTTCAAAGGGGGAGACACCCTGGACCCAAACTGTTACAGACCTATATCCATCCTGCCCTGCCTATCTAAGGTCTTCGAAAGCCAAGTCAACAAACAGGTCACTGACCATCTCGAATCCCACCGTACCTTCTCTGCTGTGCAATCTGGTTTCCGAGCCGGTCACGGGTGCACCTCAGCCACACTCAAGGTACTAAACGATATCATAACCGGCATCGATAAAAGACAGTAATGTGCAGCCGTCTTCATCGACCTTGCCAAGGCTTTCAACTCTGTCAATCACCATATTCTTAGTAGCCTCGGTTTTTCGGATGACTGCCTTGCCTGGTTCACCAATTACTTTGCAGACAGAGTTCAGTGTGTCAAATCGGAGGGCATGCTGTCCGGTCCTCTGGCAGTCTCTATGGGGGTTCCACAGGGTTCAATTCTCGGGCCGACTCTTTTCTCTGTATATATCAATGATGTTGCTCTCGCTGCGGGCGATTCCCTGATCCACCTCTACGCAGACGACACCATTCTATATACTTCCGGCCCGTCCAATGCCATACAACACTCCTTCCGTGGCCTCCAACTGCTCTTAAACGCTAGTAAAACCAAATGCATGCTTTTCAACCGATCGCTGCCTGCACCCGCATGCCCGACGAGCATCACCACCCTGGATGGTTCCGACCTTGAATATGTGGACACCTATAAGTACCTAGGTGTCTGGCTAGACTGTAAACTCTCCTTCCAGACTCAAATAAAACATCTCCAATCGAAAATCAAATCAAGAGTCGGCTTTCTATTCCGCAACAAAGCCTCCTTCACTCACGCCGCCAAACTTACCCTAGTAAAACTGACTATCCTACCGATCCTCGACTTCGGCGATGTCATCTACAAAATTGCCTCCAAAACTCTACTCAGCAAACTGGATGCAGTTTATCACAGTGCCATCCGTTTTGTCACTAAAGCACCTTATACCACCCACCACTGCGACTTGTATGCTCTAGTCGGCTGGCCCTCGCTACATATTCGTCGCCAGACCCACTGGCTCCAGGTCATCTACAAGTCCATGCTAGGTAAAGCTCTGCCTTATCTCAGTTCACTGGTCACGATGGCAACACCCATCCGTAGCACTCGCTCCAGCAGGTGTATCTCACTGATCATCCCTAGAGCCAACACCTCATTTGGCCGCCTTTCGTTCCAGCACTCTGCTGCCTGTGACTGGAACGAATTGCAAAAATCCCTGAAGTTGGAGACTTTTATCTCCCTCACCAACTTCAAACATGTGCTATCTGAGCAGCTAACCGATCGCTGCAGCTGTACATAGTCTATTGGTAAATAGCCCACCCATTTTCACCTACCTCATCCCCATACTGTTTTTATTTATTTACTTTTCTGCTCTTTTGCACACCAGTATCTCTACCTGTACATGACCATCTGATCATTTATCACTCCAGTGCTATCTGTAAAATTGTAATTATTCGCCTACCTCCTCATGCCTTTTGCACACAATGTATATAGACTCGCCTTTTTTTGTACTGTGTTATTGACTTGTTAATTGTTTACTCCATGTGTAACTCTGTGTTGTCTGTTCAGACTGCTAAGCTTTATCTTGGCCAGGTCGCAGTTGCAAATGAGAACTTGTTCTCAACTAGCCTACCTGGTTAAATAATGGTGAAATAAAAAATAAAAATAAATACATTTCCTCTTTTCTCCTCCTTTGTTTCCCTTAGCACCCTGGTGGGTTCGTGGAGCGTCTGCACGCTCTCCTGTACTCCTTCCTGTCCACTGCTGCCAACATGGAGCCAGAGGCTGACAGATACCTGCTGCTGCTCAATGTAAGAGTCAAGAGGTTACTTCCTGTTTACTTCCTTATTCATGGTTAACCAGGTTTCAATGCCATTTTAGGGGGAGTATTTCTAATTGTCTCTCTCCTCTTAATAAGCTAGTAACTCAGAGCCATTTTCAATGTGTTGTGTGGTGTTCTCTTCAGGATGGGCTGATGGCCCTGCTAGATGACATGTTTGGCCAGCAGCTGGCCTGGTACTTTAACCCAGAGTCTCTGGTTACTGAGCTCTCCACCCTCCTGGAGTACCACTTGGAGAACCTCATGGCCAGCATGTAGTCCTACTGCAGGGACCATACTGACCTAAGACAGGGATTTTTTTACTAGGATTAAATGTCAGGAATTGTGAAACACTGAGTTTAAATGTATTTGGTTAAGGTGTATGTAAACATCAGACTTCAACTGTACCTAGAAGTACACACTATTCTTATTTTTTTTAAATGTATCTTAAAAGTAAAAGTAATATAGGCAACTATACAACTTCTACTTCTACTACTACTGCTACCCTTTATATCATCCAATAATATATAATGAAAAACACTCAACATGAAGAATTAATACAATTATGTTCATTTCAAATATTTATTTTGAAATATAGATTAGGTGCTCTTCTTTTTATAGCAGGAAGTAAAGGGACTGGACAAGGCTTTGCCTATAGCTGAAAACATCCTGGAAATGAGCGAACGCTTCCTTGGTTTCTTCTTGGTGGAGCATACACTCTCTGTTCGGCAGGATTCTTGATCATTGACAATTGCTGAAAAAAATGTAAATATAACATTTTCTTTAACTGACCCTAGTTGGTGTGAAGAATTACTATTGCATTATTATTATTTAAATTGTAATATTCTACATTATTTACAAATGTAGGGCGGCAGGTAGCCTCGCAGTCTCAATCCGCCTATTTAACGCAGAAGTGTTACATAGGCCCCCCCCAGGGCTTAGACTGTTTAGTGCCAAAAAGAAGGTGATAAAAACATTTAAAATGATATATATACATATGAATATAAATATATATTTGTCAACTTTCTTATATCTCTCAGATTTAGGACAGACACTTCAGTTCCATGTAGTGAATCTGTTATTCAATGCGTTTGGATGGGCAAATAGCAGTAAGGCCGATACAAACTCCTCGGCCCAGACAGGGCTTAGACTCTTGTGGGTTAAAAAGCATGATCATTACAAAGGTGCAACTCGTGCTGGGGTCAATAAAAGGCCACGCTAAAATGTGCAGTTTTGTCACACCACACAATGCCACAGATGTCTCAGAGACAGAGACTGAGAAAAATAGGAGCAAGGAAAAACGCTGGTTGACTTGTTTTGAGGGAGCGTGCAATTTGCATGCTGACTGCAGGAATGTCCACCAGAGCTGTGGCCAGAGAATTGAATGTTTATTTCTTTACCATAAGCCACCTTCAATGTCGTTTTAGAGAATTTGGCAGTATGTCCAACCGGCCTCACAACCACAGACCAAGTATATGGCGTCATGTTGGCTGTAGGGTTATGGTGTGTGCAGGCATAATCTACGGACAACGAACATAATTGCATTTTATCAATGGCAATTTGAATACACAGAGATACCGTCACGAGATCCTTAGGCCCATTGTCCTGCCATTCATCCACCACCATCACCTCATGTTTCAGCATGATAATGCATGGACCCATGTCGAAAGGCCTGCATACTCACCAGACATGTCACCCATTTAGCATGTTTGTGATGCTCTGGATTGACGTGTTCAACAGCGTGTTCCAGTTCCCACCAATATTCAACAACTTCGCAGAGCTATTGAAGAGGAGTGGGACAACATTCCATAGGCCACAATCAACAGCCTGATCAACTCTATGCGAAGGAGAAGTGACACGCTGCATGAGGCAAATGGTGATCACTCCAGATACTGACTGTTTTTTTGATCCACGCCCCTACCTTTTTTTTAAGGTTTCTGTGATGAACATATGCATATCTGTATTCCCAGTCATGTGAAATCCATAGATAAGGGCCTAATGAGCGTATTTCAATTGACTGATTTCCTTATATGAACTGAAACTCAATAAAATCTTTGAAATTGTTGCATGTTGCGTTTATATTTTTGTTCAGTACACATTTGAGTGTATTGACTTACCTGTTTCACTGACGGCAGGGGTCTGGTTCTGGGAAGGTGTTGGAGTGAAGTGGTTCTTCTTGTTGTCCTTCTTTGTACACTGGGTAACAAACAGTCATTTATACAGTAGGAGAAATTGCACACAAAGGGTATCAGTGTTTACCATCATACTGTACGTAATGAATAAAAATAATCTTTATAATTTGTATTTTGATGACATATGTACCTTTGGGTTGAGTCCACAGAGAGCGCTGAATCTTCCTCTCTTCTTTTCCTTTCTACCAGTTGTTGGAAGCCCAGAATGACCTACCTCGTCACTGCCAAGTGCATTGTGTGATGACAACTGGGTCATGGAGGGAGGTGAAGAGCTAGCCTCATTGCATTTAGGTAGTTATTCCCTAGTTAATGATTTGACCAGGGCATCGTCAAATGCATAATCCGTTGACTTCATTGCAACCTGGAGCATCTTCTCTGACCCGAATTCTTGAAGAAGCCCCATGTAGACAGCCTTGAAAATCTTTTTGATTTTCAGATTCTGGGGGTAGGCTTGAGTTTGTTCAGGGCCTGAGGTGCCACAGAACTCAGACAGAATCCTCTTTGTGAGAACTCTTGATGTTTCACCAATGTCGGAGGATTCCAGTAATGTGATAGGGGTGATCATTGACAGCAATCGAACAATCAGTAAAAGTACCAAAGAGGTGTAGTGATTGCTAGTGGAGTCAAATGATGCATGTGTATCAGAGTCCATGGCTGATGTAGTTGATGGATGCACAGAGACACTAGACATCTCCAGATCTTTGTTGTCCATCTTGGATTCCACCTCTCCTAAAACTTGAATATCCACAGTTCCACCATTGTGTGTGCTGCTGCCAGACAGAGAGGGTTTAGGAAATGATTTGGCACTAGACTGACGGCTAGTGGTCATGAGAGCCGGTCTGCCAGAGTCAAGTGTTCCAGCATCAGTTGGGGACAACCCATTGATTATGTTCATCAACTCTGATAATTCTTCTGATGAATTGGAGGCCACAGAACAGGTATCCATGACCTGATTGACCATTATATTGGTGAAAAGGCTCTTTGTGTCACAGTAAACCTGTGTGGAACTAATGGAGGTGGCAGAAGAGTTCGGGATAAGCTGACTTGTTTCCTGCAGAGAACCATCAGAGATGATAGTTTGGCAGAAATCGGATCCTTGTGATGGTGGAGGAAGCCAGAAGACAATCTGCTGTAGCAGACGTTTTATTGACTCCGTAGCAAAGGAGTACACAAGGTCAGATGGGAACTCCCTGGATTCTTCAGAAGCATTCGATCCTGTCTTCAGCTTCAAAAGAATAGAGTCAGACACGCTCTTGCCAGCTGACACAAAAAGAGCCTGGGGGGTGTTGTGACTTTTTATGAGCTCATAAACTTTGTCAGTGAGCTCATGTGAGAAGTTCTGAAGACCGTCCCTGGGGCTGAGTCTCGCAAGTCTTCTTGTAAAAGAAGTGACATCATCTGCAGTGGCTATGTGTTCCGTATCTTCTCTTGGAATGACCTCCATAACAGTGTCAACTATGGCAGAGATGGTTTGCCTTGTGTAATTTGTTGACCCTTGTGAATGAGTTGAGGAGTCACTCATATCAATGACCGAACTCCTAATGATAGGACAATATATTTCAACAGGCCACTCATTGGGGACTGGAGTGCCTGGAAGAGAATTTGTAAAATCACTCTGGGACCCTCTGGTCATGGCAGAGGTGATGGACAGGGAGGACTTTGAGGAGGATGGCCGGTGTATCTCGTGTCTATCAGTTCTCACCATGTCAACATCCTCCAACATGGAGCCCATGATGGAACGAGTCAAGAGGCCTATCTCTGAGGTGCTCATCCTCTCTGACATAGACACTCTCCTCTGGATTGCCATCAGAGTCTGACTAATTAAGGCTTTGGAATAATTTGCCATGCTGGTCTGGCTGCCTTCATGTACACTGTAAATCATTTGTGTAGAAGTAGCTGTTCTGCATATGGATTCGGCATGTTTGGGGGCCTCAACCACATTGTCTAGGAGGACCGGTTGTTGCTGGGCAAAAAAATCCTTGACCTTGGTGAACACATTGTTGAACAGGTTAACAGTGCCTGGCCAAATGATCTTTCCTTTCACATTGGCCCCGTTGTGAACACTGACAGGAAGGGTTGAAGCTGACAGGGATCTCTCTAACTGGCCAGACACTGAAGCATCAGACATTTTAGTCATCTGGGTGAAGCTATTAACGTCTTTAGTGATGCTTCTGACGATGTTGGATGCTGCAGAATTGGTGTGCAGAGAAGAGGTGAATAAAGATGGAGTTCCACTCTTCTGAAGGATTTTGACATCTCTATCATCACCATCATTACTGGACTCTGCACAAATGTCTGCACTTCTACCATCAAGGCTGGTATTTACAATACCAATTAACCCTGATTGAAGGATCCCACCAGCCATATGTGAGGCTTTAGTTTGAAATTCATCAGTACATAGTTTGTCAAAGGCTTTGGATTTAAGACTTCTAGAGGATGCCTCCTCCTCATCATTGTTGATCTCACCATGCAAATTGTCCTGTGTATTGACAGCATAGTCATCAACAGATAAATATGATTTGGAGGTGGCAAGGACGTCAATCTGAGAAACAACGGCATCCAAAAGCTTGGACAGGTCTTCTGTATCTCCTTTTAGGCTAGAGAGGCATTCCTCCATGGATTCCTCCGAGTGATACACAGTGAGGATCTGACTAATGACCTCCTTGGTACAGGTTTGAAGGTCCGCTTGGATTTCAAGAGAATCCCTATTACAAGTCACCTGAGAATCTAAACTTTCACTAGGAGCCTGTTTGAGAGTCTCATCATATATTGGTGTAACACCATCGATGACCTTTACAGAGTCTTGGCAGGAAGTGAGAAAACGCCTCAGCATTTCTCGAAATCTATGATATATAATACGAGCAGCAGAAAGGGTGCTCACTTTTGAAATTCTGAGAATTTCAGATTCATGTGCCTGCATGGACTGAACAATAGTCTCCACATCTGTTACAAAAGTGTCCAGTAATTTAGATGCTTCAGAGTCTCCCAGTAAGCTGTTTGTAAAGGGGTTGACAGATCTCAGAGCTTCACTCACTGCCTTTCTAGCCTTTGTCTGGAAAGACACACTGGAGAGTTTTGTCATATTTATAACTGGAAGACTCTGGGTAGATTCACTGTTGGTGGTGCTGTCCTGCAGACCAAGTGGAAAAGTGAGATGGGAGAGACATTGTTCACTGTCTAACAACTCAGATGGTGAGGCGGAACAAGAACTGGTGAAATCATTCAAGTCAGACATGATGCCATCCACAAATAGAATGGCCTCCAGAGACTCTTCAGAATCACACTCTCCAACAGAAGATGAGAACTTCTCCATCACCTCAGTCTTATACAAGACTAGAACCTGGCTGGCAATCGCTTTTGTGGTGTCAAGGAGGACTTGGTCTTGCAAATACTTTTGAGAGCCAAGAGAGGTTTTGGGGTCTCACTTTGTCCTTTTTGTTCATTCATAGATGAGGGGGTTATTAAAAGTGGTTTACAAAAAATGGAGTCTGATGTGTCAGCCTCACCATTACTGGAATGACCGACGTCCAGGCACAAAGTTGGAACCATTGTGAAAGAATCTTTTGTGCTCTCCACAAATGTACTTGCGAGATCCCCTTTTTCTGGACAGGTAAGAAGCCTCTTCAGCGTATTTTTCATGTCGTAGTAACAACCAACAGTGTAAGACCAGATCTTACTTTGATGGTTTTCAAGAAGGATCTGCTCACCCTGTGCAGGGGAGCAGGATGCCCTGATAGACTGGGTAAGATTGTCCATGTCTGAAACAAAGGTACTTACCAACTCAGAAGCCTCAGGGTCAATCATAAGGTCTCTGATCTCACCTATCCTAGGAGTTGGACTAGATGATGTAGTGCCAGAACAACATGATGTACAACCCCTGAATCTTTTAACGATCTCCCGGATCGATTCAATGGCCTTGGTCTGAAACTCCTCAGTGAGTAGTCTGTCCATACTTTGTGTTGACAGACGAAGACTAGATTTGGCACCTTTGATATTTAGGTTGCTCTCTCCTTGTTTTAGCATCTCCTCGGGACTTTTACAAGCTTCAAGCATCTTCATGTGGTCAGCAACAACACAAAGCAGTTCCCTCTTGTCGGGTTCATTTTCCTCCTTATTGCTGAAGTTCAAAACAGTGCCACTGAGGGCTGTCATGACCTGTCCTGTTAAATGTGTCATATCCACCTCAACACCATCCTCTATGAGAACAACACTCTGCTCAACACTCTTCCCATTAATGTACATCTGAAGTATGTTGGAAATGCCAGACACCATCTCCTCAACCACCTTGGTGCTGGAGACACCACCACTGGCAAAAATGACAGGGGACATTCGCCCAGAGATGGGAGTTTGGATGGCCACAGAGATTATGGAATTGACCTTCTTTGACACTTCTCCAACAATAACCCGGGATAGACTTTGAGTGTCTACCTGGCCCTCTCTTTGGATACAGAGGACATTGTTCAGTGACTTTTTGAAGGAATCCTGGACACCAGTGAGGAGACTGTCCTCAGTGATCCCAAAAAGTCACTGAGTGGCTCAGATGAAATAGACTCACCATCTCCCTGAGTATTTGGCAACACTGTCTGAGACCTTTGAGAATACAAAGCAAACAATACAACATTCCATAATCAATAGTAGACACGGTAGTCACATCAATGCATAATTCAGTAATCAATTAAATTGGTCATTAAGAGTAAACTGTTACACAGATAACAAAACATATTTTCACAAAATGAGTTATGAATAGTTAGGTGAAACCGGTTTCTTTAGGAATGACTGAACATACCCATTACGAGAGGAGCTTGATTTGGCCGTGCAAGACCTTGAGGATTTGCTGCTGCCTCTCTTGCGAACCTTCAGGTTTGTGCTAGAGGATCTCTCTGATTCTGTCAGAGACTTGCCGGATACTGGAGACACATGGCTGTATATCCGTACAAAACGGAAAATTGCAGGGATGTGTCATGTCTTGTTATGTCTGTTCCTGTCCTTTCTCTTCACTCTGTCTCTCTCTGCTGGTCTTTTTAGGTTCCCTTCTCTGTCTCTCATTCTTCAGCTGTTCTACATTTCCCCTAACTAGGTCATTCACTCTTTCCCCACCTGTTCTCTCTTCCCCCTCTGATTAGGTCTCTATTTCTCTCTCTGTTCCTGCTACTTTCAGTGTCTGATTCTTGTTTGTGTTTTTGATACTAGAAGCAAGCTGTCGTCCCGTTTGCTTCCACCTTGTCCTATCCTGTCGGAGTCTGCCTGGCAGGTGCATCCTGCATTATACTACGTTCTTTTGTTCCATTGACTACGTTGGAAGAGGATTTATGCCATTCCTGTTTTTTATTAAAGAACTCTGTTTTCTGTTAAAACCGCTTTTGGGTCTTCACTCAAGTACATAACAGAAGAATCAGACCAAGAATGGACCCAGCGGCTCCGGACCCTTTTCACTCCGCCGTCGAGATCCAGGGAGCGATGCTAGGCAGACACGAGGAGGAATTGTCTGCTGCTCGACATGCTGTTGAGACCCTGGCCGTCCAAGTCTCCGACCTCACAAGACAGGTTAACCAACTCCGCCTCGATCCACCGCCCACTTCCAGGGTTTCCGAGTCTCCGGAGCCCAGGATCAACAACCCGCCGTGTTACTCTGGGGAGCCCACTGAGTGCCGCTCATTCCTCACTCAGTGTGATGTGGTGTTCTCTCTCCAGCCCAACACTTACTCCAGGAGCGCAGCCCGCATCGCCTACGTCATTTCTCTCCTTACCGGACGGGCGCGTGAGTGGGGCACGGCAATCTGGGAGGCGAGGGCTGAGTGTATTAACCAGTATCAGGACTTTAAGGAGGAGATGATACGGGTTTTTGACCGTTCTGTTTTTGGCGAGGAGGCTTCCAGGGCCCTGTCTTCCCTATGTCAGGGGAATAGATCCATAACGGATTATTCTATTGAGTTTCGCACTCTCGCTGCCTCTAGTGACTGGAACGAGCCGGCTTTGCTCGCTCGTTTTCTGGAGGGTCTCCTCGTCGAGGTTAAGGATGAGATCCTCTCCCGGGAGGTTCCTTCCTGTCTGGACTCCTTAATAGCTCTCGCTATTCGCATAGAGCGACGGTTTGATCTTCGTCGCCGAGCTCGTGGAAAGGAGCTCGCGTTCTCCGTTGCTTCCCTCTCCACATCACTGCCACCTGCCGCATCACTGCCTCCCTCCTCCGCCGGCTCGGATGCTGAGCCTATGCAGCTGGGGGTATCCGCATCTCGGCCAAGGAGAAGGAACGGAGAATCACCAATCGCCTCTGTCTCTACTGCGGCTCCGCTGGTCATTTTGTCACCTCATGTCCAGTAAAAGCCAGAGCTCATCAGTAAAGGGAGGGCTACTGGTGAGCGCAACTACTCAGGCCTCTCCTTCTGGATCACGCACTACCTTTCCGGTCCATCTCCGCTGGCCCGGTTCATCTGCTTCCTGCAGTGCCTTGATAGACTCTGGGGCGGAGGGCTGTTTTATGGACGAGACCTGGGCTCGGGAACATGACATTCCTCTCAGACAGTTAGGGGAGCCCACGGCCTTGTTCGCTTTAGATGGTAGTTCTCTCCCCAAGATTCAGCGTGAGACGCTGCCTTTAACCCTCACTGTCTCTGGTAATCATAGCGAAACCATTTCTTTTTTAATTTTTCGTTCACCTTTTACACCTGTTGTTTTGGGTCATCCCTGGCTAGTGCGCCATAACCCTTCTATTAATTGGTCTAGTAATACTATCCTATCCTGGAATGTTTCTTGTCATGTGACCTGTTTAATGTCTGCTATCCCTCCTGTTTCCTCTGTCTCTTCTTCACAGGAGGAGCCTGGCGATTTGACAGGGGTGCCGGAGGAGTATCACGATCTGCGCACGGTGTTCAGTCGTTCCAAGGCCACTTCTCTCCCTCCACACCGGTCGTATGACTGTAGTATTGATCTCCTTCCGGGAACTACTCCCCCCGGGGTAGATTATACTCTCTGTCGGCTCCCGAACGTAAGGCTCTCGAGGATTATTTGTCGGTTTCGCTCAACGCCGGTACCATAGTCTCCTCCTCCTCTCCCGCCGGAGCGGGGTTTTTTGTTCAGAAGAAGGACGGGTCCCTGCGCCCATGCGTGGATTATCGAGGGCTGAATGACATAACAGTTAAGAATCGTTATCCGCTTCCTCTTATGTCTTCAGCCTTCGAGATCCTGCAGGGAGCCAGGTTTTTCACCAAATTGGACCTTCGTAACGCCTACCATCTCGTGCGCATCAGGGAGGGGGACGAGTGGAAGACGGCGTTTAACACTCCGTTAGGGCACTTTGAATACCGGGTTCTTCCTTTCGGCCTCGTTAACGCTCCAGCTGTCTTTCAGGCACTAGTTAACGACGTCCTGAGAGACATGCTGAACATTTTTGTTTTCGTTTACATGGACGATATCCTGATTTTTTCTCCGTCTCTCTCGATTCATGTTCAGCACGTGCGACGCGTCCTCCAGCGCCTTTTGGAGAACTGTCTTTATGTGAAGGCTGAGAAGTGCATTTTTCATGCCGCCTCTGTCCCTTTTCTCGGTTCCGTTATTTCCGCTGAGGGCATTAAGATGGATCCCGCTAAGGTCCAGGCTGTCATTGATTGGCCCGTTCCTAAGTCACGCGTCGAGCTGCAGCGCTTTCTGGGCTTCGCTAATTTCTATCGTCGTTTCATCCGTAATTTCGGTCAGGTGGCAGCTCCCCTCACAGCCCTTACTTCTGTTAAGACGTGCTTTAAGTGGTCCGTTTCCGCCCAGGGAGCTTTTGATCTTCTTAAGAATCGTTTTACATCCGCTCCTATTCTTGTTACACCTGACATCTCTAGACAGTTTGTTGTTGAGGTTGACGCGTCAGAGGTGGGCGTGGGAGCCATTCTTTCTCAGCGCTCTCTCTCTGACGGCAAGGTCCATCCTTGCGCGTTTTTCTCTCATCGCTTATCGCCGTCAGAACGTAACTATGATGTTGGTAATCGCGAACTGCTCGCCATCCGCTTAGCCCTAGGCGAATGGCGACAGTGGTTGGAGGGCGACCGTTCCTTTTGTCGTTTGGACTGACCATAGGAACCTTGAGTACATCCGTTCAGCCAAACGACTTAATGCGCGTCAGGCTCGTTGGGCTCTGTTTTTCGCTCGTTTCGAGTTTGTTATTTCTTATCGTCCGGGCTCAAAAACACCAAGCCTGATGCTTTATCTCGTCTCTTCAGTTCTTCTGAGGTCTCCACCGACCCCGATGGGATTCTCCCTGACGGGCGTGTTGTCGGGTTGACTGTCTGGGGAATTGAGAGGCAGGTAAAGCAAGCACTCGCTCACACTCCGTCGCCGCGAGCTTGTCCTAGGAACCTTCTGTTCGTTCCCGTTCCTACTCGTCCGGCCGTTCTTCAGTGGGCCCACTCTGCCAAGTTAGCCGGCCACCCCGGCGTTCGGGGTACGCTCGCTTCCATTCGCCAGCGTTTCTGGTGGCCCACTCGGGAACGTGACGCGCGTCGATTTGTCGCCGCTTGTTCGGTCTGCGCGCAGACTAAATCTGGGAACTCTCCTCCTGCCGGCCGTCTCAGACCGCTTCCCATTCCCTCTCGACCGTGGTCTCACATCGCTTTAGATTTTATCACCGGACTGCCTTCATCAGCGGGGAAGACAGTTATTCTTACGGTTGTCGATAGATTCTCTAAGGCGGCTCATTTCATTCCTCTCGATAAGCTCCCTTCTGCTAAGGAGACGGCTCAGATCATTATCGAGAATGTTTTCCGAATTCATGGCCTTCCGTCTGACGTCGTTTCCGACAGAGGCCCGCAGTTCACGTCTCAATTTTGGAGGGAGTTTTGCCGTTTGATTGGGGCTTCCGTCAGTCTCTCGTCCGGCTTTCATCCCCAGTCTAACGGTCAAGCCGAACGGGCCAATCAGACTGTTGGTCGCATTTTACGCAGTCTTTCTTTTCGTAACCCTGCGTCTTGGTCAGAACAGCTCCCCTGGGCAGAGTATGCCCACAACTCGCTTCCCTCGTCTGCTACCGGTCTATCCCCTTTTCAGTGTAGCCTCGGGTACCAGCCTCGGCTGTTCTCATCTCAGCTCGCCGAGTCCTGCGTCCCCTCCGCTCAGGCTTTTGTCCAGCGTTGCGAGCGCACCTGGAAGGGGGTCAGGTCGGCACTTTGCCGTAATAGGGCGCAGACTGTGAGGGCCGCTAATAAGCGTAGGACCAAGAGTCCTAGATATTGTTGCGGTCAGAGAGTATGGCTCTCCACTCAGAACCTTCCCCTTAAGACAGCTTCTCGCAAGTTGGCCCCGCGGTTCATTGGTCCGTTCCGTATTTCTCAGGTCATTAATCCTGTCGCAGTGCGACTTCTTCTCCCGCGCTATCTTCGTCGCGTTCACCCGGTCTTCCACGTCTCCTGTGTTAAGCCCGTTCTTCGCGCCCCCGCTCGTCCCTCCCCCCATCCTTGTCGAGGCGCACCCATCTACAGGGTTCGTAAGATTTTGGACATGCGCCCTCGGGGCCGTGGTCATCAGTACCTAGTGGATTGGGAGGGGTACGGTCCTGAGGAGAGGAGTTGGGTTCCCTCTCGGGACGTGCTGGACCGTTCGCTGATCGATGATTTCCTCCGTTGCCGCCAGGTTTCCTCCTCGAGTGCGCCAGGAGGCGCTCGGTGAGTGGGGGGGTACTGTCATGTCTTGTTATGTCTGTTCCTGTCCTTTCTCTTCACTCTGTCTCTCTCTGCTGGTCTTTTTAGGTTACCTTCTCTGTCTCTCATTCTTCAGCTGTTCTACATTTCCCCTAACTAGCTCATTCACTCTTTCCCCACCTGTTCTCTCTTCCCCCTCTGATTAGGTCTCTATTTCTCTCTCTGTTCCTGCTACTTTCAGTGTCTGATTCTTGTTTGTGTTTTTGATACTAGAAGCAAGCTGTCATCCCGTTTGCTTCCACCTTGTCCTATCCTGTCGGAGTCTGCCTGGCAGGTGCATCCTGCATTATACTACGTTCTTTTGTTCCATTGACTACGTTGGAAGAGGATTTATGCCATTCCTGTTTTTTATTAAAGAACTTCACTCAAGTTCATAACACCGGGTCTGTGTTATGGGTGACAACAACAATCCTGATGAGCTCTACTACTACAAGGCACCAAGATGTCATCAGAGCAGGTGTCTGTCAGAGTGCTCTCTATCATTGCTACTCACCTGCTTGGATGTCAGCTGGTAGTGTGGTGGAAACGGCCACCGCGAGTACAGGGAAACTGGTAGGGTGGCTGCAGGGGGCTGGAAGCAGCTCTGCACCTCGTCCGCCACAAAGGCACAGACAGAGCTCATATAAAAGGGCTCTGCAGGTCATCGGTGGAGAAGGACTGACTGATTCTCCCGAGGATCGACTGCACAGAGTCAAAAGCAGCAGCCCGGGAGAAAGGGATGTGAGGGGAAGGGTCCTTTAACATGCAGGATAGCTTCTCCACTACGGCCGCCACCATGCCCACGGCCATCCCGCTTATTAGGATTGGGTGCTCTGAATGGCCTTCCTCTGGCTGAAGCCACAGGGCCAGGAGGAGCCTGGGCACCACCTCCACCAGCACCTGAGATGGGCTGAGCAGGTTGCTATGGGGCTCATTGGACTGCTCGCCCAGAATGTTCCTCACAGCTCTTTCCACGATGCTGTGGACCTTAGGATCACTGAAATCAACAAAAAGGAGAAGACAAAGCTAAACGATGTGCAATGTGCTCACAGAGAACACTGTCTTAGTCTGTTTCTGCATAGTTCCAGATGTGTAGATAAATGGATCAAGTCATATGCAGGGCAGAACATGGAACTCACATGTCAGCTGACGAGGTGGGGTGCATGGAGCGGCGGAGCTTGCAGAAAGCCTCATGCTCTATGTTCATCATTTTTAGGCAAGTGTTTACTTCCCAGGCCTGCAGTATGAAACAGGAAGTCCCATTAGTGTAATTTCACAACAGATCTATTTTGCTGTGCTAACTCGTTGTTGAAAGGCCAGTAAAGAGCTCACTAACTTGTAGTATGTCTCTAACTCTCATTCTCTTACCAGCCGAGCGAGGTTGTTTCCTTCCTCCAGGGTTTCCTTCCACACCCTTCAAATAAAACACAGAGTAATTCAAGTGTCCTGGCTTCTGATTTTTCTGTTGTTTATTTTACCCACACCTACTGGAGTGCTGCTGGTGGCAGGGAATGGCAGTGAAGGTGAGTGCTGACGTGGTACTCACCTCTCCCTAAGGGATTTTTTGCCCTGAGACACCAGCCAGTTGCTCATGTGCTCTGTGGTGACATGGGGCGGGACCTGGCCTTGACTCTGGAGCAGCAGATAGTGGACCATGAGCTTCTTCTGCAAGATGAGGTAAGGTGTGAGACCGTGCCACGAAATACCATATCATGTGCTTTCAGAAGGGCCTCACGCAACATTTCACAACTGCTCATGCCTCACAATTTGCAAGTGATATTAAGAACTCTTATGATCACCTTCTCTAAACTGTCTTGAAATACAACTCTCTTTCTGTTGTTTATGTTTTTGTGGGATGAATCTTACCTGTTTATTGTAATATGTTTCCTCCCAGCAGGCCTGCAGAGTCTGAAAATAAAGGCTGCTTCTACAGAATTCCTTTGAAGATAATGAAAATAATGATGCTTTGTTATGCACCGGCATTTACAGTATGCTAAAATTAATTTCTCCTAAATTTACCTTTGTGGGACCATAAGTGAACTCCGGATTGCACCAGACCCTATCCATGGTAAGATGGGGAAGAAATGCAGCGCTATAGATATACGGGATGCTCTAGAGATAACAGGAATAACTTAAAGTCGCGAATGATCAATGACTGTGGAGTCGTCCAATATGCTGCACTTAGAATTGAGTTGTAGGCGATGTTTGGTGCAAAATAGAATGTTTACATTCTATTGCCATGGAGAAATGGAATGTGTAGAACCTGTATAAATGGTTAAGCTTCTATGTCTTTATTTCGTGAAACATTAAACTCTTTATTATGTCATAATGTGTTTTTGAGGACGTGGGAGCCCGTCCCAATTCATAACGCGATTATCCAGGTGCATGTTGGTTAGACCTACTAATCCAACCTTGCCTTACAAGTTAAATACATTGTTTATATATGCCTATACAAATCTATCGACCACATCCATTTAAAGCAATGATTGTCAATTGAAAATGTGGTTGTTGTGTTCTCCTGTTGTGCGTCTTGAATGTCAGTCCCCTTAAACACATTATTCCAATATTTCTGAGCTCTGAATTGACACAATGAACACTTTTGCAAAGATATTCGGTTAAAAATAAGAGTATGAATGACAATAAACGTGACTTGGATTGTATGCATAATAGTGTCGTAAACAATATCTCTCAGCGTGGGAACTTTTGCTGTTGGAAAGTATCCGTTAAAAGTCTCCATGGCACGTATCACTTCGTTGTCTTGTTGGTAATAGTAAAAATGCAAGACAGTTCGCATTGTAATGGTCTAACAGGTGTTTTTCATTTTGTTTCTCACATTAAACAGACATTTGAGAACGGAATTGCTTACAGTTGTACCTACGACCTCAACACCCAATCTTCTCACGCGCAAATACTCACATTCAGACTCATACATACAGCTGTCCTTCTCTCCCCATCCGTTCTTTGGTCTCTGGAGAAAACGAACATTGCCGCTGGGTGAGGACATCTGACAATGTCCTCTCCCGTTCATTAGACATTTTGTCTGCAGGAACTCGCTCTTTTTCACTCGGTCCACTCGTCCAAGTGCCGATGTATTTGTGGCCTGATGTGAACAGTACGAATTTGTGTCACTACCTGTCATGTCTTGTTATGTCTGTTCCTGTCCTTTCTCTTCACTCTGTCTCTCTCTGCTGGTCTTTTTAGGTTACCTTCTCTGTCTCTCATTCTTCAGCTGTTCTACATCTCCCCTAACTAGCTCATTCACTCTTTCACACCTGTTCTCTCTTCCCCCTCTGATTAGGTCTCTATTTCTCTCTCTGTTCCTGCTACTTTCAGTGTCTGATTCTTGTTTGTGTTTTTGATGCCAGAAGCAAGCTGTCGTCGCGTTTGCTTCCACCTTGTCCTATCCTGTCGGAGTCTGCCTGGCAGGTGCATCCTGCATTATACTAACGTTCTTTTGTTCCATTGACTACGTTGGAAGAGGATTTATGCCATTCCTGTTTTTTCATTAAAGAACTCTGTTTTCTGTTAAAACCGCTTTTGGGTCTTCACTCAAGTACATAACAGAAGAATCAGACCAAGAATGGACCCAGCGGCTCCGGACCCTTTTCACTCCGCCGTCGAGATCCAGGGAGCGATGCTAGGCAGACACGAGGAGGAATTGTCTGCTGCTCGACATGCCGTTGAGACCCTGGCCGTCCAAGTCTCCGACCTCACAAGACAGGTTCACCAACTCCACCTCGATCCACCGCCCACTTCCAGGGTTTCCGAGTCTCCGGAGCCCAGGATCAACAACCCGCCGTGTTACTCTGGGGAGCCCACTGAGTGCCGCTCATTCCTCACTCAGTGTGATGTGGTGTTCTCTCTCCAGCCCAACACTTACTCCAGGAGCGCAGCCCGCATCGCCTACGTCATTTCTCTCCTTACCGGACGGGCGCGTGAGTGGGGCACGGCAGTCTGGGAGGCGAGGGCTGAGTGTATTAACCAGTATCAAGACTTTAAGGAGGAGATGATACGGGTTTTTGACCGTTCTGTTTTTGGGGAGGAGGCTTCCAGGGCCCTGTCTTCCCTATGTCAGGGGAATCGATCCATAACGGATTATTCTATTGAGTTTCGCACTCTCGCTGCCTCAAGTGACTGGAACGAGCCGGCTTTGCTCGCTCGTTTTCTGGAGGGTCTCCTCGTCGAGGTTAAGGACGAGATCCTCTCCCGGGAGGTTCCTTCCAGTCTGGACTCCTTAATAGCTCTCGCTATTCGCATAGAGCGACGGTTTGATCTTCGTCGCCGAGCTCGTGGAAAGGAGCTCGCGTTCTCCGTTGCTCCCCTCTCCACATCACTGCCACCTGCCGCATCACTGCCACCCTCCTCCGCCGGCTCGGATGCTGAGCCTATGCAGCTGGGGGGTATCCGCATCTCGGCCAAGGAGAAGGAACGGAGAATCACCAATCGCCTCTGTCTCTACTGCGGCTCCGCTGGTCATTTTGTCACCTCATGTCCAGTAAAAGCCAGAGCTCATCAGTAAGAGGAGGGCTACTGGTGAGCGCAACTACTCAGGCCTCTCCTTCTGGATCACGCACTACTTTTCCGGTCCATCTCCGCTGGCCCGGTTCATCTGCTTCCTGCAGTGCCTTGATAGACTCTGGGGCGGAGGGCTGTTTTATGGACGAGACCTGGGCTCGGGAACATGACATTCCTCTCAGACAGTTAGGGAGCCCACGGCCTTGTTCGCTTTAGATGGTAGTTCTCTCCCCAAGATTCAGCGTGAGACGCTGCCTTTAACCCTCACTGTCTCTGGTAATCATAGCGAAACCATTTCTTTTTTAATTTTTCGTTCACCTTTTACACCTGTTGTTTTGGGTCATCCCTGGCTAGTGCGCCATAACCCTTCTATTAATTGGTCTAGTAATACTATCCTATCCTGGAATGTTTCTTGTCATGTGACCTGTTTAATGTCTGCTATCCCTCCTGTTTCCTCTGTCTCTTCTTCACAGGAGGAGCCTGGCGATTTGACAGGGGTGCCGGAGGAGTATCACGATCTGCGCACGGTGTTCAGTCGTTCCAAGGCCACTTCTCTCCCTCCACACCGGTCGTATGACTGTAGTATTGATCTCCTTCCGGGAACTACTCCCCCGGGGTAGATTATACTCTCTGTCGGCTCCCGAACGTAAGGCTCTCGAGGATTATTTGTCGGTTTCGCTCGGCGCCGGTACCATAGTCTCCTCCTCCTCTCCCGCCGGAGCGGGTTTTTTTGTTCAGAAGAAGGACGGGTCCCTGCGCCCATGCGTGGATTATCGAGGGCTGAATGACATAACAGTTAAGAATCGTTATCCGCTTCCTCTTATGTCTTCAGCCTTCGAGATCCTGCAGGGAGCCAGGTTTTTCACCAAATTGGACCTTCGTAACGCCTACCATCTCGTGCGCATCAGGGAGGGGGACGAGTGGAAGACGGCGTTTAACACTCCGTTAGGGCACTTTGAATACCGGGTTCTTCCTTTCGGCCTCGTTAACGCTCCAGCTGTCTTTCAGGCACTAGTTAACGACGTCCTGAGAGACATGCTGAACATTTTTGTTTTCGTTTACATGGACGATATCCTGATTTTTTCACCGTCTCTCTCGATTCATGTTCAGCACGTGCGACGCGTCCTCCAGCGCCTTTTGGAGAACTGTCTTTATGTGAAGGCTGAGAAGTGCATTTTTCATGCCGCCTCTGTCCCTTTTCTCGGTTCCGTTATTTCCGCTGAGGGCATTAAGATGGATCCCGCTAAGGTCCAGGCTGTCATTGATTGGCCCGTTCCTAAGTCACGCGTCGAGCTGCAGCGCTTTCTGGGCTTCGCTAATTTCTATCGTCGTTTCATCCGTAATTTCGGTCAGGTGGCAGCTCCCCTCACAGCCCTTACTTCGGTTAAGACGTGCTTTAAGTGGTCCGTTTCCGCCCAGGGAGCTTTTGATCTTCTTAAGAATCGTTTTACATCCGCTCCTATTCTTGTTACACCTGACATCTCTAGACAGTTTGTTGTTGAGGTTGACGCGTCAGAGGTGGGCGTGGGAGCCATTCTTTCTCAGCGCTCTCTCTCTGACGGCAAGGTCCATCCTTGCGCGTTTTCTCTCATCGCTTATCGCCGTCAGAACGTAACTATGATGTTGGTAATCGCGAACTGCTCGCCATCCGCTTAGCCCTAGGCGAATGGCGACAGTGGTTGGAGGGGCGACCGTTCCTTTTGTCGTTTGGACTGACCATAGGAACCTTGAGTACATCCG
This sequence comes from Oncorhynchus masou masou, assembly GCF_036934945.1. Taxonomy (NCBI): domain Eukaryota; kingdom Metazoa; phylum Chordata; class Actinopteri; order Salmoniformes; family Salmonidae; genus Oncorhynchus; species Oncorhynchus masou. The sequence goes on along the minus strand of NW_027008073.1, from coordinate 11,120 downwards.
TTCAGCCAAACGACTTAATGCGCGTCAGGCTCGTTGGGCTCTGTTTTTCGCTCGTTTCGAGTTTGTTATTTCTTATCGTCCGGGCTCAAAAAACACCAAGCCTGATGCTTTATCTCGTCTCTTCAGTTCTTCTGAGGTCTCCACCGACCCGAGGGGATTCTCCCTGACGGGCGTGTTGTCGGGTTGACTGTCTGGGGAATTGAGAGGCAGGTAAAGCAAGCACTCGCTCACACTCCGTCGCCGCGAGCTTGTCCTAGGAACCTTCTGTTCGTTCCCGTTCCTACTCGTCCGGCCGTTCTTCAGTGGGCCCACTCTGCCAAGTTAGCCGGCCACCCCGGCGTTCGGGGTACGCTCGCTTCCATTCGCCAGCGTTTCTGGTGGCCCACTCGGGAACGTGACGCGCGTCGATTTGTCGCCGCTTGTTCGGTCTGCGCGCAGACTAAATCTGGGAACTCTCCTCCTGCCGGCCGTCTCAGACCGCTTCCCATTCCCTCTCGACCGTGGTCTCACATCGCTTTAGATTTTATCACCGGACTGCCTTCATCAGCGGGAAGACAGTTATTCTTACGGTTGTCGATAGATTCTCTAAGGCGGCTCATTTCATTCCTCTCGATAAGCTCCCTTCTGCTAAGGAGACGGCTCAGATCATTATCGAGAATGTTTTCCGAATTCATGGCCTTCCGTCTGACGTCGTTTCCGACAGAGGCCCGCAGTTCACGTCTCAATTTTGGAGGAGTTTTGCCGTTTGATTGGGGCTTCCGTCAGTCTCTCGTCCGGCTTTCATCCCCAGTCTAACGGTCAAGCCGAACGGGCCAATCAGACTGTTGGTCGCATTTTACGCAGTCTTTCTTTTCGTAACCCTGCGTCTTGGTCAGAACAGCTCCCCTGGGCAGAGTACGCCCACAACTCGCTTCCCTCGTCTGCTACCGGTCTATCCCCTTTTCAGTGTAGCCTCGGGTACCAGCCTCCGCTGTTCTCATCTCAGCTCGCCGAGTCCTGCGTCCCCTCCGCTCAGGCTTTTGTCCAGCGTTGCGCGCACCTGGAAGGGGTCAGGTCGGCACTTTGCCGTAATAGGGCGCAGACTGTGAGGGCCGCTAATAAGCGTAGGACCAAGAGTCCTAGATATTGTTGCGGTCAGAGAGTATGGCTCTCCACTCAGAACCTTCCCCTTAAGACAGCTTCTCGCAAGTTGGCCCCGCGGTTCATTGGTCCGTTCCGTATTTCTCAGGTCATTAATCCTGTCGCAGTGCGACTTCTTCTCCCGCTATCTTCGTCGCGTTCACCCGGTCTTCCATGTCTCCTGTGTTAAGCCCGTTCTTCGCGCCCCCCGCTCGTCCCTCCCCCCCATCCTTGTCGAGGGCGCACCCATCTACAGGGTTCGTAAGATTTTGGACATGCGCCCTCGGGGCCGTGGTCATCAGTACCTAGTGGATTGGGAGGGGTACGGTCCTGAGGAGAGGAGTTGGGTTCCCTCTCGGGACGTGCTGGACCGTTCGCTGATCGATGATTTCCTCCGTTGCCGCCAGGTTTCCTCCTCGAGTGCGCCAGGAGGCGCTCGGTGAGTGGGGGGGGTACTGTCATGTCTTGTTATGTCTGTTCCTGTCCTTTCTCTTCACTCTGTCTCTCTCTGCTGGTCTTTTTAGGTTACCTTCTCTGTCTCTCATTCTTCAGCTGTTCTACATCTCCCCTAACTAGCTCATTCACTCTTTCACACCTGTTCTCTCTTCCCCTCTGATTAGGTCTCTATTTCTCTCTCTGTTCCTGCTACTTTCAGTGTCTGATTCTTGTTTGTGTTTTTGATGCCAGAAGCAAGCTGTCGTCGCGTTTGCTTCCACCTTGTCCTATCCTGTCGGAGTCTGCCTGGCAGGTGCATCCTGCATTATACTAACGTTCTTTTTGTTCCATTGACTACGTTGGAAGAGGATTTATGCCATTCCTGTTTTTTCATTAAAGAACTCTGTTTTCTGTTAAAACCGCTTTTGGGTCTTCACTCAAGTACATAACACTACCATGGTCTAATGGTTTTAATTGACTGTTTTGTATTGTCTGGAAACTCACTTGTACAATTCGCTTGCAGTAGGTCTCTTAAAAAAGAGAAGCCGTGCAAGGTTATTAAACCGAGGTGCCTAGTTATTATTCTTTTGTTGATATCAGGTAACGTGCAACCTAACCCTGGCCCTGATATGCAATGTCTCCAAACCCTCTCTGATTTTAAATCAAGATCTGGTTTTGGTATTTTTCATTTAAATGTACGCAGTCAAACATTGAAGGGGTTAGGATTTGGGCTAAATCAACTGATGCCGATGTAATTATGTTTTCTGAAACCTGGCTCAGCAAGTCTATTTTTGTGGTTACAATGTTTATCGCACTGATCGGGTTAAGAAAGGTGGGGGTGTGGCTTTATTTGTAAAAACTAAATTCCCTGTAAGTGTGGCAAAGTCTGAAGCTATATGTAAACAGTTGGAATTTCTTGCTTTGAATATTGAGGTTTCAAAAGGTCTCTCTATAACTGTTATAGACACCCCTGTGTTCTTGGTGATGCATTTTCTTCTTTGACACACCTTATGTCTAAACTTCTTTTCAGTGAAATGATCTTGATTGGTGATCTCAACTGGTGTTGGTTAAAGCCCGTGTCTGATGATTTAAAAATGTTTTGTAATTCTATGAATCTTACCCAGTTGATTAACTCACCCACTCGCCCAAATCTTAAATGCCCAGATCAATCTACCTTGATTTATTTGATATTTACAAATGTTCCACATAATTATACTGCGGTTGGTGTTTTTTGTAATGATTTAAGTGACCATTGTACTGTTGTTGCTGTTAGAAATACTAAGGTTCCTACAACAAACCCACGTTTTATTCGTAAGAGAAATTTGAAGTGTTTTAATGAGCAGGCTTTCTTTCTTTCATGATTTGTTTTATTTTGACTGGAGCAGATTGAGTTTATCCCTGATGTGAAAACTGCCTGGAAATTCTTTCACGATAGTTTTTTCCAAATAGTAAACAAACATGCCCCATTCCGCAGGTTCAGGGTTAAAGGGCGGGTTAATCCATGGTTTTCTTCTGAGCTGTTTTGTATTATTCACAACCGTAATCTCGCCTGGGCTAAAGCAAGGAAATAATGTTCTGATACTGTTTGGCTTATTTTTAGGCAGTTACGAAACAAGTGTTCTTTTCTTCTCAGGAAGGCCAAATCTGAATATTTTATGTCTGTTACCACTGATAACCTGAATGACCCTGTCACGTCCTGACCTTAGTTCGTTTTTTTATGTCTCTATTTTAGTTTGGTCAGAGCGTGAGTTGGGGAGGGCATTCTATGTTTTGTTCTGTGTGTTAGATTTCTATGTGTTTTGCCTGGTATGGTTCCCAATCAGAGGCAGCTGTCAATCGTTGTCTCTGATTGAGAACCATACTTAGGCAGCCTGTTTTCCCACTATGGGTTGTGGTTTGTTGTTTTCTGTTTTGTGTTTATTGCACCTTGCAGAACTGTTCGTTTGTCATGTTGTTGTTTTTTGTTCAAGTATTCGTATTTATTAAAAGTATTATGAATACTTACCACGCTGAACCTTGGTCCTCTTCTCCTTCTCCCGACGACAATCGTTACAGACCCTAGAAAGTTTTGGAAGGCTATTAAGTCGATGTCTGGTAACAGTAATGTTAATGAATTACCGTCATGTGTTTTGAAGGACTCTGTTGCTGTATATGACAAAACTGAATTGTTTCAATGAGCACTTTGTATCATCTGGTAGGCTGTTTGATTCAGTGTTCTCTGTCTCTGTACAACCCTGTGTGGATGAACCAGTGAGAGCTGGTCAAACGTTTAGCTTTTTGCCATTCTCAGTGCAGGTGGTACATAAAGCCCAGAAATCTTTAGATCATAGAAAGCCTGCAGGTCCTGATCTTTTGGATCCCTGCTTTTTAAATCTGGCAGCTGATTTCATAGCTGAACCACTTACATATCTGTTCAATCTAACCCTGGAATGTAGTGAAATTCCAAAGATCTGGAAATCAGCATTTGTCCTACCACTTTTAAAAGGGAGAGATCCAACTCTTTTAAATAATTATAGGCCAATCTCAAAGCTGTCACCCCTGGTGAAAATACTTGAAACCCTTGTGAGTGAACAGCTAAAATAGTAAATAAAAACTAACTCAATTACAGCAGCCATAAAAGTTTTAAATGATATCGCTGAAGCCCTTGACAAAAAACAGCACTGTGTCTCACTTTTTATTGATCTCTCTAAGGCGTTTGATACAGTTGATCATGCTATACTAAGCCAGAGATTGTTGAGTGTAGGTCTTTCAGAGCATGCAGTTGCATGGTTTGCTAACTATCTGTCTGATAGAACTCAGTACACTCAATTTGATGGGCGTATGTCTGTTAAAATGTCTGTCTTTAATGGTGTGCCCCAAGGATCTGTACTTGGTCCTCTCTTATTCACTATATATATAAATTATTTAGAAAATAATGTCCACAATGCACAACTTAATTTTTATGTTGATGATACTGTTATTTACTGTTGTGCCTCGTCTCTTACAAAAGCTTCCCAGAACTTGCCAACTGCTTTTTATACTGTTCAACATACCTTGGTGTCAATTGAAGCTTATCCTCAATACTGACAAAACTTAACTAATGGTGTTTTCTAATGCAAGAAATAGACCTTTCACCTATTACTACCTGTCAGGGCAAGGAGATTGAGGTTGTAACCTCATATAAATATCTTGGAATTTTAATTGATGACGGCTTCTCTTTTAAATTGCATATTCAACAACTTACAAAATAATTGAAGCTGAAATTGGGATTTTATTTTAGGAATAAGGTCTGTTTTTCTTTTGAAGCCAGAAGGAGGCTAGTACCAGCTACATTTATGCCTTTACTAGACTATGGGGATATTTTATATATGAATGCTTCCGCTCAGTGTTTGAGATCAATTGACACCCTTTACCATGGCACTGTGAGATTTATTTTAAACTGCAAAACCCTTACGCACCACTGCACTTTGTATACCAGGGTTGGCTGGCCTTCTCTCTAGTCACTCGTAGGCTCAGTCACTGGTATACTTTTATTTACATAGCCGTTTTGGTTTACAATCTTTTTATTTGGGCATTTTTATTGATCAGAAATGTGGTGGGTACTCTCTTCGTTCGCTGGACTTTACCCTGCTAACTGTTCCAAATGTCCAAACTGAATTTGGTAAAAGGGCTTTTATGTGCTCTGCGCCATCGTCTTGGAACGCCTTACAAAATACTTTTAAAATGGAAGAACTTGTCCCGATTGGTATTTTTAAATCACTGATGAATGATCTTGAGATTGACTCCCTGACTTGTCAATGTTTTTAATTTGCTGTTTTTGATTTTGTTATACTCTTGTGAATTCTATGTTTTTTACTAGATTACTTGTTGTTTTTGATGTTGTTTGTCTGTAATTTTTGTAATGACTTGGTGCTGCCTATCTTGGCCAGGACGCTCTTGAAAAAGAGGTTAAATAAAGGTTAAATAAAATAAATATTGTACAGACACACTAAAGCTGTTCAGTGTAGTTTGATAAGTCTGTTTCAATTATTTGCAGATGTATTCCCTATTATTTACAAATTGAAAGATGTAACATTTGAAATGAATGTGGCAGAACAGTTTAGCATAGAGTTCCTGTGGGTGTCTTCTCCTTCAGTCTTTTTGCCGCCTGGACCTCGTTTCTCATTACATGGAATTTCCCCAGTGCCAACTTCACATGAGATGGCCGCTGTCTACTGTCATGTGGTGCTGAAAGACAGATATCGCTATGCCGATATCGCTGCTGTCCATGGTCCTGAAATATACAATTTCGGCTATTTGCATATGTACGACCGTCCAAACTTGACCCCACACACATTGATGCTAATCTCTCACACTTTTGAACATTGCACAACCTGCAACAAGACACTGAAAGAGCATTTTATTCCAAGTGTGTTTGTGTTTGAATCAAGACCCGAAGAAATAAATCAATGTGTGGATGTTGATTGGACAATGTATATGTGCTTTGCAGAAGCACATTTTTTTTGCATTCCCTGTAGCGTGTATTTTACTGGAGTATGATCAGATTGCTTTGTTTATACCAGAATTAAGATTTGGTCTGAGAAACTATGCCGATTACAGCATGATGGCTATTTTTTTAAACAAGGCAATGTATAAATGACCCCCTTGAGTCGCTCATTTATCACTTTCTTGCAGATATACAGTGCCTTCAGAAAGTGTTCATACCCCTCAACTTTGTCAGGATTTGGCCAGGGTTGTTCCGGGTTTTGGTCACTAGATGCCCCCATTGTGCTTTTTGACCTTATGTTTTTTCCCTTGTTCCCCATTATTATTTGCACCTGTGCCTCGTTTACCCTGATTGTATTTAAACCCTTAGTTTCCCTCAGTTCTGTGCTCTGTGTTTGTATGTTAGCACCCAGCCCTAGTGTTCTGTGTATTCTTGTCGATTCCGGTGGATGCTCTTGTGGAATTCTGTTTTTGTTTTTGAGTATCTCTTGAGGCTTTTTTTGTGCTATTCCTACCACCTTTTGGATTTGCCATTTTGTATTGAAGGACTTCTCCTTTTTACTTTATTAAATACACCGTCTTAAGTACTGCTGTGTCTGCCTCATCTTCTGGGTTCTGCTGACTATTCGTGGCTCAGTTGGTTAAGTGACTGTTTCTCACTCCGGAGACCCAGGTTCGTAACCGGGTCCTGACAAACTTTTTCCTAATTTTGTTTTCTTACAGCCTGAATTCCAAATGGATACAATTATATATATTTTTTTATCATCTCACCCAGCTGCAGACAATAACCCATAATGACAAAGTGAAATCATGTTTTTCATTTTTTCTCAAATGTATTGAAAATGAAATACAGAAATATCTCATTTACATAAGTATTCACAAAACTTACACAATACACAATACTTCGGCGATGTCATCTACAAAATTGCTTCCAACACTCTACTCAGCAAACTGGATGCAGTTTTTCACAGTGCCATCCGTTTTGCCACTAAAGCACCTTATACCACTCACCACTGCGACCTGTATGCTCTAGTCGGCTGACCCTGGATACATATTCGTCGCCAGACCCACTGGCTCCAGGTCATCTACACGTCCATGCTAGGTAAAGCTCCGCCTTATCTCAGTTCATTGGTCACGATGGCAACACCCACCCGTAGCACGCGCTCCAGCAGGTGTATCTCACTGATCATCCCTAAAGCCAACACCTCATTTGGCCGCCTTTCGTTCCAGTTCTCTGCTGCCTGTGACTGGAGCGAATGCAAATCGCTGAAGTTGGAGACTTTTATCTCCCTCACCAACTTCAAACATCTGCTATCTGAGCAGCTAACCGATCGCTGCAGCTGTACATAGCCTATCGGTAAATAGCCCACCCAATTTTACCTACCTCATCCCCATACTGTTTTTATTTATTTACTTTTCTGCTCTTTTGCACACCAATATCTCTACCTGTACATGACCATCTGATCATTTATCACTCCAGTGTTAATCTGCAAAATTGTAATTATTAGCCTACCTCCTCATGCCTTTTGCACACAATGTATATAGACTCCCCTTTTTTTCTACTGTGTTATTGACTTGTTAATTGTTTACTCCATGTGTAACTCTGTGTTGTCTGTTTACACTGCTATGCTTTATCTTGGCCAGGTCGCAGTTGCAAATGAGAACTTGTTTTCAACTACACTACCTGGTTAAATAAAGGTGAAATAAAAAATAAAAATAAAAAAATAAATAAAACATGTTAGAATCACCTTTGGCAGTGATTAAAGCTGTGAGTCTTTCTGGGTAAGTCTCCAAAGCTTTGCACCCCTGGATTGTACCATATTTGCAATATCACAATATTTACAGTACCTGTCAAAAGTCTGGACACACCCACTCATTTAAGGGTTTTCTTTATTTTTAATTTTTTTTACATTTGAGAAAAATAGTGAAGACATCAAAACTATGAAATAGCACAATTGTAATCATGTAGTAAGCAAAAAGTGTTAAACAAATCCAAATATATTTTATATTTGAGAGTCTTCGAAGGAGCCATCCTTTTCCTTGACTACTTTGCACACTCTTGGTATTCTCTCAAACCTCTTCATGAGGTAGTCACCTGGAATACCTGGAAACAACCAATAGGTTGTTTTGTGACAAGGTAGGCATAGTGTACAGAAGATAGCCCTATTTGGTAAAAGACCAAGTCCATATTATGCCAAGAACAGCTCAAATAAGCAAAGAGAAACAAGTCCATTGTTACTTAAGACAAGAATGTCAGTCAAAACGGAAATATTCAAGAACTTTGAAAGTTTCTTCTCGTGAAGTCGCAAAAACCATGAAGCGCTACGATGAAACTGGCTCTCATGAGGAAGACCCAGAGTTACCTTTGCTGCAGAGGATAAGTTCAGTAGAGGTAACTGCACCTCAGATTGGAGCCCAAATAAATGCTTCACAGAGTTCAAGAAACACACACATGTCAACATGCACTGTTCAGAGGAGACTGCGTGAATCAGGCCTTCATGGTCGAATTGTTCCATTGAAACCACTACTAAAGGACGGACATCAATATTAAGAAGAGACTTGCTTGGGCCAAGAAACACGAGCAATGGACCGTGAGACCGTTAGACTGGTGGAAATCTGTCCTTTGGTCTGATGAGTCCAAATTTGAGATCTTTACAGAGCTTGTTTTGCCAAGGAAAGTGAAAAGGACTGAGGGAAAGTAAAATGGAAAATACATGGAAAGGAAAATGGAAGAACCTCAAAGAACATTGCATTTTCAAGATCATGTAACATCAAACATAACATCAATATGCATCTTATATTCCTGCCCTTACAGAAAAACCACATAATTTCAATTGACATTTTATGTGAAAACATGTTTTGGAACACAACGTGATCACATTTTCACATGTGTAGTTTAATGTAATCACATGTTGCTTTACATGTTATCACATTATCTTCACATGTATTTTCTACATACTTTCGCGTCAGCAGTCCATCAGGCCAATAAATGGCGCTGTTGCACTGTTGTAGCAGGAGAAACAGCAAGTTCTGGCCAAGCGCTCACCATTCTGCAGAATAAGGACCAGAACTTTACAGAGGTAAACTGTGTCTGTTCTTTTACTATTACAGGTATGTAACAGAACTTCAAACGTTCAAATATATGCACAATATGTAATAACATGCTATTTAACAACTTTGTCCAGATATTATCACGTTTGGAAAGGTTTTGATTTGGCTTTGTGTCGAACTGAGTGAGAGAAGAACGTGATTTACATTGAGTGAGAGTATATGTTAGCTTGATGCTAGCTGAGGTAAAAAAAAAAACATTTACGAGTCACAGAGACTATGTTTACTCAGTAGCTTACTTGTACTGGATTTTGTCTAGGAGATTTTTTTTAATCAAGAATCCGTTTGTTAGGGATTTCTGAGTTGGTTTTAGAAGTTATTGGTTGTTTTGTGTAAAATTGTGCTCACTAGCTGGTAAAGTGGCCGAGCACGCTCAGTCTGGTGGACACAGTGAGGGAGAGACGATTTTCTGGAGGTGCCACTATCTTAAAGCTGAATGTAATTATTGTCACTTTTCTATAGAGGTAGCGGTATATAGAGAAACATTCAGTTATTTATGGTTTCATATATAGGTGTTTCTATTGTATGAATGTGAAATACATTGTGGTTTTCATGTGAAACCATACACTAAGACAGGGTTATTTGTGGAACATTTTTGAATTCTGCTTTAGGTAAAGTGCATTCATGTTGTGTTATTTAAAGTGTGCACTTGTTTGATGTGAATATTTTCAAAGTACTAACAAGAAAATAGACAATTGAACAAGAGAAAAGAAAACATTCTTCAGAATAAAGAAAGCGCCATAACTTTGCAGACTAAACTTGTGTCCGTTCTTTTTACTATTGCAGGCCACCTCAGCTACACGTGTACTCTGTCTGCACACGCATCCACGTATGCACATACACACGGACAAACACACTCTAATGTTCTCTCTCTTGTGTTTGTCAGCAGTTCATCGTGGCCCTGTTGTTCGCCTCCTTCACCAAAGCTCTGTCAGGGACCTACATGAAGAGTGCCATCACTCAGAGAAACACTTTGACCTGTCCAGCTCTCTCATTGGACTCATAGACGGCAGCTTTGAGATGGGTATCAACAATAACATTGAGTTGCTTGAGAATTCATGTAGTAAAAACCAGATACAGACTACAGCATGATCGATTTTTCTTGTGGTTCAATCAGAGTCTGCTCTCAATACTGTCCAGTTTTATAGTTGTTCCTATTAATTGATTGACTGACGTTTGTCCATGACTCTACTGTCAACCTCTAACATTGTTTTATTTGATGCTGTGTTGTTGCAGCCTGGTATCCAAAGTGATACGCCATTTTTAGTTTAAAAAATAACTGTGTTTATAATTTGCGATTCCTGACTACTGTAGTGTTGTGGTTTCTTGCAGGTAACCTGCTGTTCCTGGCTGTGGTCAGCCATTTGGGGGGAAGCTGCACCGGCCCAGGCTCATTGCTATGGGCTGTTTCCTCATGGCTGTAGGATCCTTCCTCACAGGCCTGCCACACTTCTTCATGGGACGGTAAAACAACTGAAATTAAACTTGTACTTGTAGAGATACTCCAATGCGTAGGATAGTTTCACTTTAGAAATAAAGAAATGTATCCAGTTTTTGATCAATCTCAGGTAACTTAGAACGAAAGTCTTGTGTAATTGGTCAGCTGCTTGATTATGTTTTGGGGCCATACATGTTAAGAGAAGGGACCAGAAGATGAAGCAGTGGTTCCAACCAGTGTCTCCACTGCTCAAGGGCCCACTTAACTGCCAAAAGCTCCCAGTTGTATACATCATAGTTGCCTTCCGCTGGCGAGACCTGCTTGGAGTGAAAGGAGCATGGGTGCAGTTTCTTGTCCTCCTTGTTCCACTGTGAAAGGACCACACCAGCTCCGGTGTCCGGTTGTCCACCTCTACCACAAAGGGACGAGTAGGATCAGGATGAACGAGGATGGGTTCGGAGGAGAAACGTCCCTTGAGCTCTATGAATGCCCTGTCAGCAAAAACTGCTTGGTGATTCCTAAATGTTCTGCAAAAACCTGCTTGAGTGAGGTGGGA
>NW_027008072.1:0-911 GCF_036934945.1 Oncorhynchus masou masou | reverse complement strand
TGCTGCTTCCATTTGTTGAAGCAGATTTCTGTAACACCGCACAGTGAGTCAGGAAGCAGGTGCAGTTAGTGAGTTTAATAATAATGAACATAGCACAAGACAAGAGAACCATCTGACAAGGAAACATAACCAACACTGCCTGAAGAGTGATGCTAGGGAATGCTAGATAAAGGGGGAGTAATCAGGGTAGTGATGAAGTTCAGGTGTGCACCATGATGGGGAGCAGGTATGTGTAATGAGGGATGCCAGGTGTGCGTATTGATGGGTTGCCAGGACTGGTAGTTAGTAGACCTGTGACGTCGAGCGCCGGAGAGGGGGAGTGGGAGTAGAAGTAACATGTGCTAAACAAGTCACGTAATAAATTGCATGGACTCTGTGCAATAATAGTGTTTAACCATTTTTTAATGACTACCTCCTCTCTGTATCCCAGACATACAATTATCTGTATTGTCCCTCAGTCGAGCAGTGAATTTCAAACACAGATTCAACCACAAAGACCAGAGCGGTTTTCCAATGCCTCGTAAAGGGCACCTATTGGTTGAAAAACACCTAAAAGCAGATAATGAATATCCCTTTGAGCATGGTGAAGTTATTAATTATACTTTTGATGGTGTATCAATACACCCAGTCCTAATTCTGTTTGCCGTATAGGTAGGAAACCACTCATGGATTTCACCATGAGGCCAATGGTGACTTTAAATCAGTGACAGTTTAATGGCTGTGATAGGAGAAAACTGAGGATGGATCAACAACATTGTAGTTCCACAATACTAACCTGAAATACTAGCCATTTCAACCTGGAGTGGTTCTCAATCAGAGGCAGATGTTTATCGTTGTCTCTGATTGGGAACCATATTTAGGCAGCCATATTCTTTGAGTGTTTCGTGGGTGATTGTTCCTGTCTCTGTGTT
>NW_027008071.1:0-913 GCF_036934945.1 Oncorhynchus masou masou | reverse complement strand
TGCATGTTTCAGTGCAACAAAACAAAAGTGTCACCTTTTTGGGCCCTCACCAGATTGCATTCCATCAAATAACAAGTATCCTGTTTCAGGCTTAATGTATTTGGACCAATGACAACTTGACACATGTAGCTACAGTACAGGACTGACATTTCCTACACAGATTCTAAACAGATGTTGAACTGAAAAACAACTATTTCCATTAGATTGTTAATTCCCTGTTGACCTCTAGTCCTCTGCTTTGTGTATTATCTTAAAATATTCTTACATCGGGGTGGGTAGCATTTTTGGGGTATGATATTTTACCTCAAACTTTCTCACTCATCGTTATTCACGATTCGATTCATGACTATCTTTAATCATGGTATTCTATTCTTATTTACAATAAGTGACTCCAATGTGACACAATACATTATTTACAACTCATTTCTATTCCGTTTACATTTGAGTCATTTAGCAGACGCTCCTAACCAGAGTGACTTAATTAGTGGATTCATCTTCACATACAGTGCCTTCAGAAAGTATTCACACCCCTAGACTTTTTCCACATGTTTGTTGTGTTACAGCCTGCATTTAGAATTGAGTAAATATATTTTTTCTCTCACCCAATTATACAAAATTCCCCATAACGACAATGTTAAACATATTTTTTGAAATGTTTGCAAATGTATTGAAAATTAAATAAAATATTCAAATTATATTCTGTAAGTATTCACACCCCTAAGTCGATACTTTGTTGAAGCACATTTGGCAGCGATTACAGCTGTGAGTATTTATGAGTAAATCTTGGAGCTTTCTACACCTGTATTGTGCAACATTTGGCCATTTAGTCTTTTCAAAATTCTTAAGCTCCATCAGATTGGTTATTAACTTTCACTGGGTACTTGAAGCTCTGCCCACTGACCATTGAGCTTTA
>NW_027008070.1:0-918 GCF_036934945.1 Oncorhynchus masou masou | reverse complement strand
TTTGAAGTTGTAGCCAAATACATTTAAACTCAGTTTTTTACAATTCCTGACATTTAATCTGAGTAAAACTTTACTGTTTTAGGTCAGTTAGGATCACCACTTTATTTTAAGAATGTGAAATCTTAAAATAATAGTAGAGAGAATTATTTTCTTCAGCTTTTATTTCATTCATCGCATTCCCAGTGGGTGAGAAGTTCACATACACTCAATTGGTATTTGGTAGCATTGCCTTTAAATTGTTTAACTTGGGTCAGACATTTTGGGTAGCCTTCCACAAGCTTCCCACAATAAGTTGGGTGAATTTTGGCCCATTCCTCCTGCCAGACCTGGTGTAACTGTGTCAGGTTTGTAGGCCTCCTTGCTCGCACACACTTTCAGTTCTGCCCACAAATTTAATATAGGATTGAGGTCAGGGCTTTGTGATGGCCACTCCAATACCTTGACTTTGTTGTCCTTAAGCCATTTTGCCACAACTTTGGAAGTATGCTTGGGGTCATTGTCCACTTGGAAGACCCATTTGTGATCAAGCTTTAACTTCCTGACTGATGTCTTGAGATGTTGCTTCCATATATCTACATAATTTTCCTACCGAATGATGCCATCTATTTTGTTAAGTGTATCAGTCCCTCCTGCAGCAAAGCACCCCCACGACATGATGCTGCCATTCCCATGCTTCACAGTTGGGATGGTGTTGTTCAGCTTGCAAGCTTCCCCCATTTTTCATAACGATGGTCATTATGGCCAAACAGTTTCATTTTAGTTTCATCAGACCGTCGGACATTTCTCCAAATAGTATGATCTTTGTCCCCATGTGCAGTTGCAAACCGTAGTCTGTCTTTTTTATGGCGATTTGGAGCAGTGGCTTCTTCCTTGCTGAGCGGCCTTTCAGGTTATGTTGATATAGGACCTGCTTTACTG
>NW_027008069.1:0-921 GCF_036934945.1 Oncorhynchus masou masou | reverse complement strand
GAGGTACCTGGCTAGCTCAGTCGGTCCAGAGCATGAGACTCTTAATCTCAGGGTCGTGGGTTCCGAGCCCCACGTTAGGTGATTATTTTCTCTGCCGAAGCACCAGCTGACTTCGCAAACAACCATCTGCTTGGAATTTCGAGCAGGCTTGCCACCCTGCAAAGTTGGTGATACAGAAGGCGATGAATTTGTATTCCATCTCTGCCTGCACTCTATCCTGTCATCTCAATGACATCCATATTCCCTATGAAAAGTCCTCCGAAATGGATGGAATAAATGATAATTTTCCGGACAAGAAATAGACAGGCAGAGGATTCAAGAAGAATACTTGCTCATGGTGGAGCTTGAACTTATAACCTTGTCATCTAATTGCTGTATACTGCTGTATAAGTACAACACGCTAACAGATTGCACCACAGGATCCATCAACAACACTCACTGATCACCATATTTTGCAGAAACTGGGATGTACGATATTCGAACCAAGTCAAAATAACTATTGAGGTACCTGGCTAGCTCAGTCGGTAGAGCATGAGACTCTTAATCTCAGGGTCGTGGGTTCGAACCCCACGTTAGGTCGTTATTTTCTCTGCCGAAGCACCAACTGACTTCGCAAACAACCATCTGCTTGGAATTTCGAGCAGGCTTGCCACCCTGCAAAGTTGGTGATACAGAAGGCGATGAATTTGTATTCCATCTCTGCCTGCACTCTATCCTGTCATCTCAATGGCATCCATATTACCTATGAAACGTCCTCCGAAATGGATGGAATAAATGATAATTTTCCGGACAAGAAATAGACAGGCAGAGGCTTCAAGAAGAATACTTGCCACCCTGCAAAGTTGGTGATACAGAAGACTATGAATTTGTATTCCATCTCTGCCTGCACTCTATCCTGTCATCTCAATGACATCCCTAGTA
>NW_027008068.1:0-927 GCF_036934945.1 Oncorhynchus masou masou | reverse complement strand
CCTGACCCAATACATGAAAAAAAACACAAAATACTTAGACCAGGGCGTGACAGAACCCCCCTAAGGTGCGGACTCCCGAACGCACCTCAAAACAATAGGGAGGGTCCGGGTGGGCGTCTGTCCATGGTGGCGGCTCCGGCGCGGGACGTGGAACCCACTCAGTCAATGTCTTAGTCCCCTCTTCTTGCGTCCCTGGATAGACCACCCTCGCCGCCGACCATGGCCTAGTAGTCCTCACCCAGAACCCCACTGGACTGAGGAGCAGATCGGGACTGAAGGACAGCTCGGGCTGAGGCAGCTCGGGAGTGAGAGAAAGCTCAGGAGTGAGAGGAAGCTCAGGCAGGTTGATGGATCTACCAGATCCTGGCTTGCTGGTGGTTCCGGCGGATCCTGGCGGATCCTTGCTGACTGGCGGATCTGGAAGAGTCTGGTTGATTGGCAGATCTGGAAGAGTCTGGCTGACTGGCAGATCTGGAAGAGTCTGGCAGATCTGGAAGAGTCTGGCAGATCTGGAAGAGTCTGGCTGACTGGCAGATCTGGAAGAGTCTGGCTGACTGGCAGATCTGGAAGAGTCTGGCAGATCTGGAAGAGTCTGGCAGATCTGGAAGAGTCTGGCAGATCTGGAAGAGTCTGGCAGATCTGGAAGAGTCTGGCTGACTGGAAGAGTCTGGCTGACTGGAAGAGTCTGGCTGACTGGAATAGACCGCACTGGGCTATGTAGGCGAACCGGAGACACCGAGCGCAAGGCTGGTGGCATGTAAGCCGGTTCAAGGAGACGCACTGGGGACCAGATGCGTAGAGCCGGCTTCATGGCTGTCACGTAGAGTAGGCCAGAAGGCTAAACTGGATAACCTAACTTCTATCAAAATAAAAAAAGATGGCGGAACCGCAAAAGTTCTTCTGTGCAAAGGTGTTTATTTACAAGTG
>NW_027008067.1:0-929 GCF_036934945.1 Oncorhynchus masou masou | reverse complement strand
ACGAAACTGTACGAACAGAGGAAAGCTAGTGATTTTTAACAAGTACAAAGATACTGTTTCCTTCAATCTTGCGATGCAGATTCAGACACAATAATTCTCAGGCCTTTGCAGTCTTAGATTGTTAAAGTTGAACAACAATGTCCAAGCTTTTCAAAGCAACAAGACCAATGCATTATTTAGGGAAATTGCAAACATGTACGAATTAGCTGAGCTAATGAAATTAAACGACCCTCTTTGACATCATACGGATTTTGCTTCGCAACAACAGACATCAAAGTTGTGAACCTGTCCGAATGAGGAAAGCTAGTGATTTTTAACAAGTACAAAGATACTCTTTCCTTCAATCTTGCGATCTTAGATTATTAAAGGTGAACAACAATGTCCAAGTTTTATTTCGGGAAATTGCAAACATGTACCAATTAGCTGAGCCAATGAAATTAAACGACCCTATTTGACATCATACAGACTTTGCTGTATGAACCTGTCCGAATGAGGAAAGCTAGTGATTTTTAACAAGTACAAAGAAAGATACTCTTTCCTTCAATCTTGCGATGCAGATTCAGACACAATAATTCTCAGGCCTTGCAGTCTTAGATTATTAAAGTTGAACAACAAGTACCAAGCTTTTCAAATCAACAATACCAATGCCTTATTTAGGAAATTGCAAACATGTACGAATTAGCTGAGCCAATGAAATTAAACGACCCTATTTCACATCATACAGACTTTGCTGTATGAACCTGTCCGAATGAGGAAAGCTAGTGATTTTTAACAAGTACAAAGATACTGTTTCCTTCAATCTTGCGATGCAGATTCAGACACAATAATTCTCAGGCCTTGCAGTCTTAGATTATTAAAGTTGAACAACAAGTACCAAGCTTTTCAAAGCAACAAGACCAATGCCTTATTTAGGGAAATTGCAAACATGT
>NW_027008066.1:0-930 GCF_036934945.1 Oncorhynchus masou masou | reverse complement strand
GGTAGGCCTAAACTGTAATAAGATATACCTTAAAGACTGCTTGTGTTTAATCCTGAATCCAGTTGCCCCTCTTGTACTGGGATAAAACAATAGGCAAGCCATGAACCTTATGGAGGAGTGCATGTGTTTTGTAGACACACCTGGGTTCTAGACTGGCTGAGGTAAATATTTTAGGAAAGCCTGGGTTTTTAAATCCCGGTGAAAGCAGATATGTCAAAGTTTGTCAATGTCATGTTGCCCTTCCATTTAGATGAAACTAGCGAAAAGGATAATGCTTTAGGGCTGGTGGGCTGCATACATATTGGTCAAATATAATGTGTGTGTGTTGGGGGGGATATAGTGGATATAATTTTTTTATTTTATTTTACCTTTATTTAACCAGGCAAGTCAGTTAAGAACACATTCTTATTTTCAATGACGGCCTGGGAACAGTGGGTTAACTGCCTGTTCAGGGGCAGAACGACAGATTTGTACTTTGTCAGCTCGGGGGTTTGAACTCGCAACCTTCCGGTTACTAGTCCAATGCTCTAACCACTACGGGGTATAGGCCTAACTATAGGGGAATAGGCCTAACTGTTGTTTTGAGGGTGAAATTTCAACCACAGGATGATGTCATCATTGTAAACTAAATTCAGCATAGCCAAACCTTGTATAAAATAGGTTGAATTTGTACCTTTGAAACCATGTCAGATTTTAAACATTATATACACTTTCAGAAAAAAACAATAGGCTGGGCAGCACCTCAGCCCAGGATCAAACCCCATCCAGGGTTTTAACTACACCCAGCCCTGCTTAGCTTTAATATGTCACTGACTACTACCAATATGCCATTGTGAGAATTATTATTGAGAGATCTCTTAATAACCAAATATATTCCGTGTTAATATCGAAGTCATTCTAAGGGGTAGGTTTGACAAAGCAAATGAGTGA
>NW_027008065.1:0-931 GCF_036934945.1 Oncorhynchus masou masou | reverse complement strand
CGCAAATGAAATAAATATGCTAGCTCTCAAGCTTAGCCTTTTCTTAACAACGCTGTCATCTCAGATTTTCAAAATATGCTTTTCAACCATAGCAAAACAAGCATTTTTGTAAGAGTATTGATAGCTAGCGTAGCATTTAGCTGGCAACATTTTCATAAAAACCAGAAAAGCATTCAAATAAAATCATTTACCTTTGAAGAACTTCGGATGTTTTCAATGGGGAGACTCTCAGTTAGATAGCAAATGTTCAGTTTTTCCTGAAAGATTCTTTGTGTAGGAGAAATCGCTCCGTTTTGTACATCACTTTTGGCTACCGAAACGAACCGAAAATTCAGTCACCTACAACGTCAAACTTTTTCCGAATTAACTACATAATATCGACCGAAACATGGCAAACGTTGTTTGGAATCAATCCTCAAGGTGTTTTTTCACATATCTCTTCATTGATATATCGTTCGTGGAAGCTTGCATTCTTCTCTAAATTCCATGGAAAAATACTTGCAGCTGACTTTTGCGCACCAATTTCGGCGCAGGACACCGGGCGGACACCTGGTAAATGTGGTCTCTTATGGTCAATCTTCCAATGATATGCCTACAAATACGTCACAATGCTGCAGACACCTTGGGGAAACGACAGAAAGGGCAGACTTACTCCTCTCGCATTCACAGCCATATAAGGAGACAATGGAAAACAGAGCCTCAAAAATCCTGCTCATTTCCTGGATGCCGTCTCATCTTGGTTTTGCCTGAAGCTCACGTTCTAGGGCACGCACAGAAAATATCTTGGTAGTTATGGACACGTCAGAGTGTTTTCTTCGAAAGCTATCAATTATATGCATAGTCGAGCATCTTTTTGTGACAAAATATCTTGTTTAAAACGGGAACGTTTTTCATCCAAAAATGAAATAGCGCCCCCATAGCATCAAGAGGT
>NW_027008064.1:0-933 GCF_036934945.1 Oncorhynchus masou masou | reverse complement strand
GTTTGATGATTGTAATTTGATGACTGTGGTTTGATGACCGTGGTTTGATGACTGTAGTTTGATGACTGTGGTTTGATGACTGTAGTTTGATGACTGTAGTTTGACTGTATTTTGATGATTGTAGTTTGATGACTGTGGTTTGATGACTGTAGTTTAATGACTGTAGTTTGATGACTGTGGTTTGATGACTGTAGTTTGATGACTGTAGTTTGACTGACTGTAGTTTTGACTGTAGTTTGATGACTGTAGTTTGATGACTGTGGATTGTTGACTGTAGTTTGATAACTGTGGATTGATGACTGTAGTTTGATGACTGTAGTTTGATGACTGTAGTTTGACGACTGTAGTTTGACTGTAGTTTGATGACTGTAGTTTGATGACTGTGGATTGTTGACTGTAGTTTGATAACTGTGGATTGATGACTGTAGTTTGATGACTGTAGTTTGATGACTGTGGGTTGATGACTGTGGTTTAATGACTGTGGTTTGATGACTGTGAGTTTGATGACTGTAGTTTGATGACTGTGGTTTGATGACTGTGGTTTGATGACTGTGGTTTGATGACTGTAGTTTGATGACTGTAGTTTGATGACTGTAGTTTGATGACTGTGGATTGTTGACTGTAGTTTGATAACTGTGGATTGATGACTGTAGTTTGATGACTGTAGTTTGATGACTGTGGATTGTTGACTGTAGTTTGATGACTGTAGTTTGATGACTGTGGGTTGATGACTGTGGTTTAATGACTGTGGATTGATGACTAGTTTGATGACTGTAGTTTGATGACTGTGGGTTGATGACTGTGGTTTAATGACTGTGGTTTGATGACTGTGGTTTGATGACTGTAGTTTGATGACTGTGGTTTTATGACTGTAGTTTGACGACTGTAGTTTGACTGTAGTTTGATGACTGTAGTTTGATGACTGTGGATTGA
>NW_027008063.1:0-934 GCF_036934945.1 Oncorhynchus masou masou | reverse complement strand
CAAATCAAATCAAATCAAATTTATTTATATAGCCCTTCGTACATCAGCTGATATCTCAAAGTGCTGTACAGAAACCCAGCCTAAAACCCCAAACAGCAAGCAATGCAGGTGTAGAAGCACGGTGGCTAGGAAAACTCCTAGAAAAGCCAAAACCTAGGAAGAAACCTAGAGAGGAACCAGGCTATGTGGGGTGGCCAGTCCTCTTCTGGCTGTGCCGGGTAGAGATTATAACAGAACATGGCCAAGATGTTCAAATGTTCATAAATGACCAGCATGGTCGAATAATAATAAGGCAGAACAGTTGAAACTGAGCAGCAGCACGGCCAGGTGGACTGGGGACAGCAAGGAGTCATCATGTCAAGTAGTCCTGGGGCATGGTCCTAGGGCTCAGGTCAGTTGAAACTGGAGCAGCAGCACGGCCAGGTGGACTGGGGACAGCAAGGAGTCATCATGTCAGGTAGTCCTGGGGCATGGTCCTAGGGCTCAGGTCCTCCGAGAGAGAGAAGGAGAGAATTAGAGAACGCACACTTAGATTCACACAGGACACCGAATTGGACAGGAGAAGTACTCCAGATATAACAAACTGACCCCAGCCCCCGACACATAAACTACTGCAGCATAAATACTGGAGGCTGAGACAGGAGGGGTCAGGAGACACTGTGGCCCCACCCGAGGACACCCCGGACAGGGCCAAACAGGAAGGATATAACCCCACCCACTTTGCCAAAGCACAGCCCCCACACCACTGGAGGGATATCTTCAACCACCAACTTACCATCCTGAGACAAAGCTGAGTATAGCCCGCAAAGATCTCCGCCACGGCACAACCCAAGGGGGGCGCCAACCCAGACAGGATGACCACATCAGTGAATCAACCCACTCAGGTGACGCACCCTCCAGGGACGGCATGAGAGAGCCCCAGCAAGCCAGTGAC
>NW_027008062.1:103660-112820 GCF_036934945.1 Oncorhynchus masou masou | reverse complement strand
AGTGTTCCATTGTTAAAGTGACTAGTGTTCCATTGTTAAAGTGACTAGTGTTCCATTGTTAAAGTGACCAGTGTTCCATTGTTAAAGTGGCCAGTGTTCCATTGTTAAAGTGGCCAGTGTTCCATTGTTAAAGTGGCCAGTGTTCCATTGTTAAAGTGGCCAGTGTTCCATTGTTCAAGTGGCCAGTGTTCCATTGTTAAAGTGACTAGTGTTCCATTGTTAAAGTGGCCAGTGTTCCATTGTTAAAGTGGCCAGTGTTCCATTGTTAAAGTGGCCAGTGTTCCATTATTAAAGTGACCAGTGTTCCATTGTTAAAGTGACTAGTGTTCCATTGTTAAAGTGACCAGTGTTCCATTGTTAAAGTGGCCAGTGTTCCATTGTTAAAGTGGCCAGTGTTCCATTGTTCAAGTGGCCAGTGTTCCATTGTTCAAGTGGCCAGTGTTCCATTGTTAAAGTGGCCAGTGTTCCATTGTTAAAGTGGCCAGTGTTCCATTGTTAAAGTGGCCAGTGTTCCATTGTTCAAGTGGCCAGTGTTCCATTGTTCAAGTGGCCAGTGTTCCATTGTTAAAGTGGCCAGTGATTCCATGTCTATGTAAATGGGGCAGCAGCCTCTAAGGTGGAGGGTTGAGAAACCGGGTAGAAGCCACCTAGTGACGGCTGTTTAACAGTCTGATGGCCTTGAGGTAGAAGCTGTTTTCAGTGTCTCGGTCCCAGCTTTGATGCACATGTACTGACCTCGTCTTCTGGATGGTAGTGGGGTGAACAGGCAGTGGCTCGGGTGGTTGATGTCCTTGATAATATTTTTGGCCTTCCTGTGACATGGGGTGCTGTAGGTGTCTTGGTGGGCAGGTCGTTTGCCCCCGGTGATGCGTTGGGCAGACCTCACTACCCTCTGGAGAGCTGTTATTGTGAAGTGGAAAAGTCTAGGAGAAACAACGGTAGGTAGGAGGCCACACAAGCTCACCGAATGGGATCGCTGAAATGCATAATGCCTCTGGAAGCAACGTCAGCACTGTTCACCAGGAGCTTTATGTAATTAAGTTTCCATGGCCAAGGAGCCGCACACAAGCCTAAGATCACCATGTGCAATGCCAAGTGTCGGCTGGAGTGGTGTAGAGCTCGCCACCATTGGACTCTGGGCGCAGTGGAAACACGTTCTCTGGAGTGATGAATCACGCTTCAACATCTGGCAGTCGGACGGACGAATCTGGGTGTTTGGCTGATGCCAGAAGAATGCTACCTGCCCCAATGCATAGTGCCAACTGTAAAGTTTGGTGGAGGAGGAATAATGGTCTGGGGCTCTTTTTCATTGTTCGGGTCCCTTAGTTCCAGTGCAGAGAATCTTAATGCTACAGCATACAATGACATTCTAGACACTTCTGTGCTTTCAACTTTATGGCAACAGTTTGGGGAAGGCCTTTCCTGTTTCAGCATGACAATGCCCCCGTGCACAAAGCGAAGTCCAAACAGAAATGGGTTGTTGAGATCGGTGTAGAAGAACTTGACTGGCCTGCACAGAGCCCTGACCTCGACCCCATCGAACACCTTTGGGATGTTTTGGGAAGCAGACTGCGAGCCAGGCCTCGTCGCCCAACGTCAGTGCCCAACCTCACTAATGCTCTTGTGGCTGAATGGAAGCAAGTCCCTGCAGAAATGTTCCAACATCTAGTGGAACGCCTTCCCAGAAGAGTGGAGGCTGTTATGGCAGCAAAGTGGGGGGGCGGGGGAGGTCATTTTGGGATGATGTGTTCAGGTGCCCACATACCTTTGGCCATGTAGTTTAAGTGACCAGTTGATCTCCCATAGGCCTCAGCTAGATGGCAGCACGCTCACCACTGTGGTGGATAAAGATTCAAGATCAGTCAATCCTTCATTTGTTATTTGTTAAGTGAACTGATCAGTCGTACCGTTTCCTAAATGATTGTTATTGTAATGAATAGGATGGAATGGGGATAATCAATCTTTTGTACGTGTATATGATGATATTATCCTGGCGCTTACTGTGTCTACTTCTATGGTAATTACTGAAAACCATATATGTATGTGACAAAGAGATGTACTGTAGACTGAGGCTCATCTGGTACTGAGCAGGACCTCTGGTACTGAGATGTACTGTAGACTGAGGCTCATCTGGTACTGAGCAGGACCTCTGGTACTGAGATGTACTGTAGACTGAGGCTCATCTGGTACTGAGCAGGACCTCTGGTACTGAGATGTACTGTAGACTGAGGCTCATCTGGTACTGAGCAGGACCTCTGGTACTGAGATGTACTGTAGACTGAGGCTCATCTGGTACTGAGCAGGACCTCTGGTACTGAGATGTACTGTAGACTGAGGCTCATCTGGTACTGAGCAGGACCTCTGGTACTGAGATGTACTGTAGACTGAGGCTCATCTGGTACTGAGCAGGACCTCTGGTGCTGAGATGTACTGTAGACTGAGGCTCATCTGGTACTGAGCAGGACCTCTGGTACTGAGATGTACTGTAGACTGAGGCTCATCTGGTACTGAGCAGGACCTCTGGTACTGAGATGTACTGTAGACTGAGGCTCATCTGGTACTGAGCAGGACCTCTGGTACTGAGATGTACTGTAGACTGAGGCTCATCTGGTACTGAGCAGGACCTCTGGTACTGAGATGTACTGTAGACTGAGGCTCATCTGGTACTGAGCAGGACCTCTGGTACTGAGATGTACTGTAGACTGAGGCTCATCTGGTACTGAGCAGGACCTCTGGTACTGAGATGTACTGTAGACTGAGGCTCATCTGGTACTGAGCAGGACCTCTGGTACTGAGATGTACTGTAGACTGAGGCTCATCTGGTACTGAGCAGGACCTCTGGTACTGAGATGTACTGTAGACTGAGGCTCATCTGGTACTGAGCAGGACCTCTGGTACTGAGATGTACTGTAGACTGAGGCTCATCTGGTACTGAGCAGGACCTCTGGTACTGAGATGTACTGTAGACTGAGGCTCATCTGGTACTGAGCAGGACCTCTGGTTCTGAGATGTACTGTAGACTGAGGCTCATCTGGTACTGAGCAGGACCTCTGGTGCTGAGATGTACTGTAGACTGAGGCTCATCTGGTACTGAGCAGGACCTCTGGTGCTGAGATGTACTGTAGACTGAGGCTCATCTGGTACTGAGCAGGACCTCTGGTGCTGAGATGTACTGTAGACTGAGGCTCATCTGGTACTGAGCAGGACCTCTGGTACTGAGATGTACTGTAGACTGAGGCTCATCTGGTACTGAGCAGGACCTCTGGTACTGAGATGTACTGTAGACTGAGGCTCATCTGGTACTGAGCAGGACCTCTGGTTCTGAGATGTACTGTAGACTGAGGCTCATCTGGTACTGAGCAGGACCTCTGGTTCTGAGATGTACTGTAGACTGAGGCTCATCTGGTACTGAGCAGGACCTCTGGTTCTGAGATGTACTGTAGACTGAGGCTCATCTGGTACTGAGCAGGACCTCTGGTACTGAGATGTACTGTAGACTGAGGCTCATCTGGTACTGAGCAGGACCTCTGGTACTGAGATGTACTGTAGACTGAGGCTCATCTGGTACTGAGCAGGACCTCTGGTACTGAGATGTACTGTAGACTGAGGCTCATCTGGTACTGAGCAGGACCTCTGGTACTGAGATGTACTGTAGACTGAGGCTCATCTGGTACTGAGCAGGACCTCTGGTACTGAGATGTACTGTAGACTGAGGCTCATCTGGTACTGAGCAGGACCTCTGGTACTGAGATGTACTGTAGACTGAGGCTCATCTGGTACTGAGCAGGACCTCTGGTACTGAGATGTACTGTAGACTGAGGCTCATCTGGTACTGAGCAGGACCTCTGGTACTGAGATGTACTGTAGACTGAGGCTCATCTGGTACTGAGCAGGACCTCTGGTACTGAGATGTACTGTAGACTGAGGCTCATCTGGTACTGAGCAGGACCTCTGGTACTGAGATGTACTGTAGACTGAGGCTCATCTGGTACTGAGCAGGACCTCTGGTACTGAGATGTACTGTAGACTGAGGCTCATCTGGTACTGAGCAGGACCTCTGGTACTGAGCAGGACCTCTGGTACTGAGATGTACTGTAGACTGAGGCTCATCTGGTACTGAGCAGGACCTCTGGTACTGAGATGTACTGTAGACTGAGGCTCATCTGGTACTGAGCAGGACCTCTGGTACTGAGATGTACTGTAGACTGAGGCTCATCTGGTACTGAGCAGGACCTCTGGTACTGAGATGTACTGTAGACTGAGGCTCATCTGGTACTGAGCAGGACCTCTGGTACTGAGCAGGACCTTTGGTACTGGGACGCGCAATCTGTTAACTATTTTACCCCTCATCTGAAATCTGAACCTCCCTTTCCCTGAGTAGTCCAGGGCGCGCACACGCACACACACATACATGCACGCACGCACGCATACACACATGCACAAGTTGTACTTGCAGTGTACTGGATGTAGTGAGGTGGAAGGCCAGTCATTCTAATGAGTGTTTTTATATCTGAGGAGGAGAAGAACAGAGGAGGAAAGTGTTAAAGAATCCCGGCTGAGCAGGGAGTCCCCCAGACCCAATACTGTCCTGTCTCCCCCCCCCAGACCCAATACTGTCCTCTCTCTCCCCCAGACCCAATACTGTCCTGTCTCCCCCCCCCAGACCCAATACTGTCCTGTCTCTCTCCCCCAGACCCAATACTGTCCTGTCTCTCTCCCCCAGACCCAATACTGTCCTGTCTCTCTCCCCCAGACCCAATACTGTCCTCTCTCTGTCCCCCAGACCCAATACTGTCCTCTCTCTCCCCAGACCCAATACTGTCCTCTCTCTGTCCCCCAGACCCAATACTGTCCTCTCTCTCTCCCCCAGACCCAATACTGTCCTCTCTCTCTCCCCAGACCCAATACTGTCCTCTCTCCCTCCCCCAGACCCAATACTGTCCTCTCTCCTCCCCCCCAGACCCAATACTGTCCTGTCTCTGTCCCCCAGACCCAATACTGTCCTGTCTCTCTCCCCAGACCCAATACTGTCCTGTCTCCCCCCCCAGACCCAATACTGTCCTCTCCCCCCCCCAGACCCAATACTGTCCTCTCTCCCCCCCCAGACCCAATACTGTCCTCTCTCTCTCTCTCTCTCTCTCTCCCCCAGACCCAATACTGTCCTGTCTCTCTCTCTCTGTCTCTCTCTCTCCCCCAGACCCAATACTGTCCTGTCTCTCTCTCTCCCCCAGACCCAATACTGTCCTCTCTCTCTCTCTCTCTCTCTCCCCCAGACCCAATACTGTCCTGTCTCTCTCTCTCTCTGTCTCTCTCTCTCCCCCAGACCCAATACTGTCCTGTCTCTCTCTCTCCCCCCAGACCCAATACTGTCCTGTCTCTCTCTCTCCCCAGACCCAATACTGTCCTGTCTCTCTCCCCCAGACCCAATACTGTCTCTCTCCCCCAGACCCAATACTGTCCTCTCTCTCCCCCAGACCCAATACTGTCCTCTCCCTCCCCCAGACCCAATACTGTCCTGTCTCTCTCCCCAGACCCAATACTGTCCTGTCCTCTCTCCCCAGACCCAATACTGTCCTCTCTCTCCCCCAGACCCAATACTCTCCTCTCTCCCCCAGACCCAATACTGTCCTGTCTCTCTCCCCAGACCCAATACTGTCCTGTCTCTCTCCCCCAGACCCAATACTGTCCTGTCTCTCTCCCCAGACCCAATACTGTCCTGTCTCTCTCCCCCAGACCCAATACTGTCCTCTCTCTCTCCCCCAGACCCAATACTGTCCTCTCTCTCTCCCCCAGACCCAATACTGTCCTCTCTCTCTCCCCCAGACCCAATACTCTCCTCTCTCCCCCCCCAGACCCAATACTGTCCTCTCCCTCCCCCAGACCCAATACTGTCCTGTCTCTCTCTCCCCCCAGACCCAATACTCTCCTCTCTCCCCCCCCCCCAGACCCAATACTCCTCTCCCTCCCCCAGACCCAATACTGTCCTGTCTCTCTCTCTCTCCCCCCAGACCCAATACTGTCCTCTCTCTCTCCCCCAGACCCAATACTGTCCTCTCTCTCTCCCCCAGACCCAATACTGTCCTCTCTCTCTCTCCCCCAGACCCAATACTGTCCTCTCTCTCTCCCCCAGACCCAATACTGTCCTCTCTCTCCCCCCAGACCCAATACTGTCCTCTCTCTCCCCCCAGACCCAATACTGTCCTCTCCCTCCCCCAGACCCAATACTGTCCTGTCTCTCTCTCTCCCCCAGACCCAATACTCCTCTCTCTCTCCCCCCAGACCCAATACTGTCCTGTCTCTCTCCCCCAGACCCAATACTGTCCTCTCTCTCTCTCCCCCAGACCCAATACTGTCCTGTCTCTCTCTCTCTCCCCAGACCCAATACTGTCCTCTCTCTCCCCCAGACCCAATACCCTCTCTCTCTCCCCCAGACCCAATACTGTCCTGTCTCTCTCTCCCCCAGACCCAATACTGTCCTGTCTCTCTCTCTCCCCCAGACCCAATACTGTCCTGTCTCTCTCTCCCCCAGACCCAATACTGTCCTGTCTCTCTCTCTCCCCCAGACCCAATACTGTCCTGTCTCTCTCCCCCAGACCCAATACTGTCCTGTCTCTCTCCCCCAGACCCAATACTGTCCTCTCTCCCTCCCCCAGACCCAATACTGTCCTCTCTCTCTCCCCCAGACCCAATACTGTCCTGTCTCTCTCCCCCAGACCCAATACTGTCCTCTCTCCCTCCCCAGACCCAATACTGTCCTCTCTCTCTCCCCCAGACCCAATACTGTCCTGTCTCTCTCCCCCAGACCCAATACTGTCCTCTCTCTCTCCCCCAGACCCAATACTGTCCTGTCTCTCTCCCCCAGACCCAATACTGTCCTGTCTCTCTCCCCCAGACCCAATACTGTCCTGTCTCTCTCTCTCCCCCAGACCCAATACTGTCCTGTCTCTCTCTCCCCCCCCAGACCCAATACTGTCCTCTCTCCCTCCCCCAGACCCAATACTGTCCTCTCTCTCTCCCCCAGACCCAATACTGTCCTCTCTCCCTCCCCCAGACCCAATACTGTCCTCTCTCTCTCTCTCTCTCTCTGTCTCTCTCTCTCCCCCCAGACCCAATACTGTCCTGTCTCTCTCCCTCCCCCAGACCCAATACTGTCCTCTCTCCCTCCCCCAGACCCAATACTGTCCTCTCTCTCTCCCCCAGACCCAATACTGTCCTCTCTCCCTCCCCCAGACCCAATACTGTCCTGTCTCTCTCCCCCAGACCCAATACTGTCCTGTCTCTCTCTCTCCCCCAGACCCAATACTGTCCTCTCTCCCTCCCCCAGACCCAATACTGTCCTGTCTCTCTCCCCCAGACCCAATACTGTCCTGTCTCTCTCTCTCCCCCAGACCCAATACTGTCCTGTCTCTCTCCCCCAGACCCAATACTGTCCTGTCTCTCTCCCCCAGACCCAAAACTGTCCTGTCTCTCTCTCTCTCCCCCCCCAGACCCAATACTGTCCTCTCTCTCTCCCCAGACCCAATACTGTCCTGTCTCTCTCCCCCAGACCCAATACTGTCCTGTCTCTCTCCCCCAGACCCAATACTGTCCTGTCTCTCTCCCCCAGACCCAATACTGTCCTGTCTCTCTCTCCCCCAGACCCAATACTGTCCTGTCTCTCTCCCCCCAGACCCAATACTGTCCTGTCTCTCTCCCCAGACCCAATACTGTCCTGTCTCTCTCCCCCAGACCCAATACTGTCCTGTCTCTCTCCCCCAGACCCAATACTGTCCTGTCTCTCTCCCCCAGACCCAATACTGTCCTGTCTCTCTCTCCCCCAGACCCAATACTGTCCTGTCTCTCTCCCCCAGACCCAATACTGTCCTGTCTCTCTCCCCCAGACCCAATACTGTCCTGTCTCTCTCCCCCAGACCCAATACTGTCCTCTCTCTCTCCCCAGACCCAATACTGTCCTGTCTCTCTCCCCAGACCCAATACTGTCCTCTCTCTCCCCCAGACCCAATACTGTCCTGTCTCTCTCCCCCAGACCCAATACTGTCCTGTCTCTCTCCCCCAGACCCAATACTGTCCTGTCTCTCCCCCAGACCCAATACTGTCCTGTCTCTCTCCCCAGACCCAATACTGTCCTGTCTCTCTCCCCCAGACCCAATACTGTCCTGTCTCTCTCCCCCAGACCCAATACTGTCCTGTCTCTCTCTCTCCCCCAGACCCAATACTGTCCTGTCTCTCTCTCTCTCCCCCAGACCCAATACTGTCCTCTCTCCCTCCCCCAGACCCAATACTGTCCTCTCTCTCTCCCCCAGACCCAATACTGTCCTGTCTCTCTCTCTGTCTCTCTCCTGTCTCTCTCTCTCCCCCAGACCCAATACTGTCCTGTCTCTCTCTCTGTCTCTCTCCTGTCTCTCTCTCTCCCCCAGACCCAATACTGTCCTGTCTCTCTCCCCCAGACCCAATACTGTCCTCTCTCCCCCAGACCCAATACTGTCCTGTCTCTCTCCTTCTCCCCCAGACCCAATACTGTCCTGTCTCCTCCCCCAGACCCAATACTGTCCTGTCTCTCTCCCCCAGACCCAATACTGTCCTGTCTCTCTCCCCCAGACCCAATACTGTCCTGTCTCTCTCCCCAGACCCAATACTGTCCTGTCTCTCTCTCCCCAGACCCAATACTGTCCTCTCTCTCTCCCCCAGACCCAATACTATCCTGTCTCTCTCCCCAGACCCAATACTGTCCTGTCTCTCTCTCTCCCCCAGACCCAATACTGTCCTGTCTCTCTCCCCCAGACCCAATACTGTCCTCTCTCTCTCCCCCAGACCCAATACTGTCCTCTCTCTCTCTCTCTCTCTGTCTCTCTCTCTCCCCCAGACCCAATACTGTCCTGTCTCTCTCTCTCCCCCAGACCCAATACTGTCCTGTCTCTCTCTGTCTCTCTCCTGTCTCTCTCTCTCCCCCAGACCCAATACTGTCCTGTCTCTCTCTCTCTCTCCACCAGACCCAATACTGTCCTGTCTCTCTCTCTCCCCCAGACCCAATACTGTCCTGTCTCTCTCTCTCTCTCCACCAGACCCAATACTGTCCTGTCTCTCTCTCTCCCCCAGACCCAATACTGTCCTGTCTCTCTCTCTCTCTCTCTCCACCAGACCCAATACTGTCCTGTCTCTC
>NW_027008062.1:78660-101160 GCF_036934945.1 Oncorhynchus masou masou | reverse complement strand
AGTTGGCTCGCTGTCTCATTGATCCTGCTTTGCAGGCGCCAGAGATTTAACAATGAAAAGTCTCAATTCTCTCTTTCAGTTTCACTATTGCTGACTCCGTCTTGCTCTTGCTTAGATAAACATACACAAAGGGCATTAGAGAGTCTGAACCCAATCCCCTCATAAATTCCCTTTCTGTGGTACTCTCCCCTTTCTCTCCCCTCTTCTTTCTTGCTCCTTGCTCTACTCTGTCTCTCTGTCTCTCTCTCTGTCTCTCTCTCTGTCTCTTCTCTCTCTCTCTGTCTCTTCTCTCTCTCTCTCTCTCTCTCTCTCTCTCTCTCTCTCTCTCTCTCTCTCTCTCTCTCTCTCTCTCTCTCTTTATCTCTCTGTCCCTTCTCTCTCTCTCTGTCTCTTCTCTCTCTCTGTCTCTTCTCTCTCTCTCTGTCTCTTCTCTCTCTCTCTGTCTCCTCTCTGTCTCTTCTCTCTCTCTCTGTCTCTTCTCTCGCTGTCTCTCTGTCTCTTCTCTCGCTGTCTCTCTGTGTCTCTGTGTCTGTCTCTCTCTCTCTCTCTCTCTCAATTCAATTCAATTCAAGGGCTTTATTGGTATGGGAAACATGTGTTAACATTGCCAAAGCATGTGAGGTAGATAATATATAAAGTGAAATAAACAATAAAAATTAACAGTAAACATTACACATACAGAAGTTTCAAAACAATAAAGACATTACAAATGTCATATTATATATATATATATATATACACAGTTTTAACAATGTACAAATGGTTAAAGGACACAAGATAAAATAAATAAGCATAAATATGGGTTGTATTTACAATGGTGTTTGTTCTTCACTGGTTGCCCTTCTCTCGTGGCAACAGGTCACAAATCTTGCTGCTGTGATGGCACACTGTGGAATTTCACCCAGTAGATATGGGAGTTTATCAAAATTGGATTTGTTTTCGAATTCTTTGTGGATCTGTGTAATCTGAGGGAAATATGTCTCTCTAATATGGTCATACATTGGGCAGGAGGTTAGGAAGTGCAGCTCAGTTTCCACCTCATTTTGTGGGCAGTGAGCACATAGGCAGACATGGCTCTCAAGAGAAGACAGGCTATGGCGGCCTTTCTCAATAGCAAGGCTATGCTCACTGAGTCTGTACATAGTCAAAGCTTTCCTTAGTTTTGGGTCAGTCACAGTGGTCAGGTATTCTGCTGCTGTGTACTCTCTGTGTAGGGCCAAATAGCATTCTAGTTTGCTCAGTTTTTTTGTTAATTCTTTCCAATGTGTCAAGTAATTATCTTTTTGTTTTCTCATGTTTTCTCTCTCCTGTCCTCTCCTGTCCTCTCCTGTCCTCTGTCCTCTGTCCTCTGTCTCTGTCCTGTGTCTCTGTCTCCTCTCATGTTTGTCATCCTCTCTGTATCTCTGGCAGAGCCTGTAGCCTCTGATTCAGAAAGTGATTCAGGGAATGCAAACTGCCCATTTTCAAGGTTTATTTAAGAATGACATTTTTTAAAACATGTTTTACAACTTCTCCACCTTTTTGCCCCTCCCCTGCGCATATTTAAAAAGTAGAAGGAAATGACAGAGTGCATCTTCAAACAGCAAACAAAAAAATTGGGAAATGAGGAGTTGATTGACAGGATCAAGGAAAAAGCTGTCCATTGAAACCTGTAGATTTCTGTAAACAAAGCCCGGTGAACAATGCCTGTTGTTTTAAGCACAGCTGACGTTGCCAAACTTAGATTGTTTGTTGCTGACCCCGTATGAAAAAGAGAGAGCGAGGAAACAAAAGTGTGAAAGTCCCTGCGCCCGGCGGCCTGTTGC
The DNA here is from genome assembly GCF_036934945.1 of Oncorhynchus masou masou. NCBI lineage: Eukaryota > Metazoa > Chordata > Actinopteri > Salmoniformes > Salmonidae > Oncorhynchus > Oncorhynchus masou. The sequence goes on along the minus strand of NW_027008062.1, from coordinate 99,355 downwards.
CGTGGTTGTGGATATATTAGCTCTCAGACAAAAACACAATCCTGTTGTTTCTGTGTGCTTGTCTCCTCAGCTAGTTGTTTCTGTGGGCTTGTCTCCTCAACTAGCTGTTTCTGTGGGCTTGTCTCCTCAGCTAGTTGTTTCTGTGGGCTTGTCTCCTCAACTAGTTGTTTCTGTGGGCTTGTCTCCTCAGCTAGTTGTTTCTGTGGGCTTGTCTCCTCAGCTAGTTGTTTCTGTGGGCTTGTCTCCTCAACTAGTTGTTTCTGTGGGCTTGTCTCCTCAGCTAGTTGTTTCTGTGGGCTTGTCTCCTCAACTAGTTGTTTCTGTGGGCTTGTCTCCTCAGCTAGTTGTTTCTGTGGGCTTGTCTCCTCAGCTAGTTGTTTCTGTGGGCTTGTCTCCTCAACTAGTTGTTTCTGTGGGCTTGTCTCCTCAGCTAGTTGTTTCTGTGGGCTTGTCTCCTCAGCTAGTTGTTTCTGTGGGCTTGTCTCCTCAGCTAGTTGTTTCTGTGGGCTTGTCTCCTCAACTAGTTGTTTCTGTGGGCTTGTCTCCTCAGCTAGTTGTTTCTGTGGGCTTGTCTCCTCAGCTAGTTGTTTCTGTGGGCTTGTCTCCTCAGCTAGTTGTTTCTGTGGGCTTGTCTCCTCAGCTAGTTGTTTCTGTGGGCTTGTCTCCTCAACTAGTTGTTTCTGTGGCCTTGTCTCCTCAACTAGTTGTTTCTGTGGGCTTGTCTCCTCAGCTAGTTGTTTCTGTGGGCTTGTCTCCTCAACTAGTTGTTTCTGTGGGCTTGTCTCCTCAGCTAGTTGTTTCTGTGGGCTTGTCTCCTCAACTAGTTGTTTCTGTGGGCTTGTCTCCTCAACTAGTTGTTTCTGTGGGCTTGTCTCCTCAGCTAGTTGTTTCTGTGGGCTTGTCTCCTCAGCTAGTTGTTTCTGTGGGCTTGTCTCCTCAGCTAGTTGTTTCTGTGGGCTTGTCTCCTCAACTAGTTGTTTCTGTGGGCTTGTCTCCTCAGCTAGTTGTTTCTGTGGGCTTGTCTCCTCAGCTAGTTGTTTCTGTGGGCTTGTCTCCTCAGCTAGTTGTTTCTGTGGGCTTGTCTCCTCAGCTAGTTGTTTCTGTGGGCTTGTCTCCTCAACTAGTTGTTTCTGTGGGCTTGTCTCCTCAGCTAGTTGTTTCTGTGGGCTTGTCTCCTCAGCTAGTTGTTTCTGTGGGCTTGTCTCCTCAGCTAGTTGTTTCTGTGGGCTTGTCTCCTCAACTAGTTGTTTCTGTGGGCTTGTCTCCTCTGCTAGTTGTTTCTGTGGGCTTGTCTCCTCAGCTAGTTGTTTCTGTGGGCTTGTCTCCTCAGCTAGTTGTTTCTGTGGGCTTGTCTCCTCAACTAGTTGTTTCTGTGGGCTTGTCTCCTCAACTAGTTGTTTCTGTGGGCTTGTCTCCTCAACTAGTTGTTTCTGTGGGCTTGTCTCCTCAACTAGTTGTTTCTGTGGGCTTGTCTCCTCAACTAGTTGTTTCTGTGGGCTTGTCTCCTCAACTAGTTGTTTCTGTGGGCTTGTCTCCTCAACTAGTTGTTTCTGTGGGCTTGTCTCCTCAACTAGTTGTTTCTGTGGGCTTGTCTCCTCAACTAGTTGTTTCTGTGGCCTTGTCTCCTCAACTAGTTGTTTCTGTGGGCTTGTCTCCTCAACTAGTTGTTTCTGTGGCCTTGTCTCCTCAACTAGTTGTTTCTGTGGGCTTGTCTCCTCAGCTAGTTGTTTCTGTGGGCTTGTCTCCTCAGCTAGTTGTTTCTGTGGGCTTGTCTCCTCAACTAGTTGTTTCTGTGGGCTTGTCTCCTCAGCTAGTTGTTTCTGTGGGCTTGTCTCCTCAACTAGTTGTTTCTGTGGGCTTGTCTCCTCAGCTAGTTGTTTCTGTGGGCTTGTCTCCTCAGCTAGTTGTTTCTGTGGGCTTGTCTCCTCAGCTAGTTGTTTCTGTGGGCTTGTCTCCTCAACTAGTTGTTTCTGTGGGCTTGTCTCCTCAACTAGTTGTTTCTGTGGGCTTGTCTCCTCAACTAGTTGTTTCTGTGGGCTTGTCTCCTCAACTAGTTGTTTCTGTGGGCTTGTCTCCTCAGCTAGTTGTTTCTGTGGGCTTGTCTCCTCAGCTAGTTGTTTCTGTGGGCTTGTCTCCTCAGCTAGTTGTTTCTGTGGGCTTGTCTCCTCAGCTAGTTGTTTCTGTGGGCTTGTCTCCTCAGCTAGTTGTTTCTGTGGGCTTGTCTCCTCAGCTAGTTGTTTCTGTGGGCTTGTCTCCTCAACTAGTTGTTTCTGTGGGCTTGTCTCCTCAGCTAGTTGTTTCTGTGGGCTTGTCTCCTCAGCTAGTTGTTTCTGTGGGCTTGTCTCCTCAACTAGTTGTTTCTGTGGGCTTAATGAATTAGGTTACCAGTTATGCAGGGATTGTAAGTGACCTTAATGAATTAGGTTACCAGTTATGCAGGGATTGTAAGTGACCTTAATGAATTAGGTTACCAGTTATGCAGGGTTTGTAAGTGACCTTAATGAATTAGCTTTGTTTTGGACAGAGGTATGGCAGGTGGATTAGCGGTTGCTAGTTCGGATCACCGAGCCGACTAGGTGAAAAATCCTTGAGCAAAGCAGTTAACCCCCAACAACATCAGCTGTCTCAGGTACCCAATGTGGCAGCCCCTCTCACCCCTCTCATTCAGAGGGCTTGAGCTAAGGTACCCAATGTGGCAGCCCCTCTCACCCCTCTCATTCAGAGGGCTTGAGCTAAGGTACCCAATGTGGCAGCCCCTCTCACCCCTCTCATTCAGAGGGCTTGAGCTAAGGTACCCAATGTGTCAGCCCCTCTCACCCCTCCCATTCAGAGGGCTCTCTCAGGTACACAATGTGGCAGCCCCACGCACCCCTCCCATTCAGAGGGCTTGAGCTAAGGTACCCAATGTGGCAGCCCCTCTCACCCCTCCCATTCAGAGGGCTTGAGCTAAGGTACCCAATGTGGCAGCCCCACGCACCCCTTCCATTCAGAGGGCTGTAGCTAAGGTACCCAATGTGTCAGCCCCACGCACCCCTCCCATTCAGAGGGCTTGAGCTAAGGTACCCAATGTGTCAGCCCCACGCACCCCTCCCATTCAGAGGGCTTGAGCTAAGGTACCCAATGTGGCAGCCCCTCTCACCCCTCCCATTCAGAGGGCTTGAGCTAAGGTACCCAATGTGTCAGCCCCACGCACCCCTCCCATTCAGAGGGCTTGAGCTAAGGTACCCAATGTGGCAGCCCCTCTCACCCCTCCCATTCAGAGGGCTTGAGCTAAGGTACCCAATGTGTCAGCCCCACGCACCCCTCCCATTCAGAGGGCTTGAGCTAAGGTACCCAATGTGTCAGCCCCACGCACCCCTCCCATTCAGAGGGCTTGAGCTAAGGTACCCAATGTGGCAGCCCCTCTCACCCTCCCATTCAGAGGGCTTGAGCTAAGGTACCCAATGTGGCAGCCCCTCTCACCCCTCCCATTCAGAGGGCTTGAGCTAAGGTACCCAATGTGGCAGCCCCACGCACCCCTCCCATTCAGAGGGCTTGAGCTAAGGTACCCAATGTGGCAGCCCCTCTCACCCCTCCCATTCAGAGGGCTTGAGCTAAGGTACCCAATGTGTCAGCCCCACGCACCCCTCCCATTCAGAGGGCTTGAGCTAAGGTACCCAATGTGGCAGCCCCTCTCACCCCTCCCATTCAGAGGGCTTGAGCTAAGGTACCCAATGTGTCAGCCCCACGCACCCCTCCCATTCAGAGGGCTTGAGCTAAGGTACCCAATGTGTCAGCCCCACGCACCCCTCCCATTCAGAGGGCTTGAGCTAAGGTACCCAATGTGGCAGCCCCACGCACCCCTCCCATTCAGAGGGCTTGAGCTAAGGTACCCAATGTGTCAGCCCCTCTCACCCCTCCCATTCAGAGGGCTTGAGCTAAGGTACCCAATGTGGCAGCCCCACGCACCCCTCCCATTCAGAGGGCTTGAGCTAAGGTACCCAATGTGTCAGCCCCACGCACCCCTCCCATTCAGAGGGCTTGAGCTAAGGTACCCAATGTGGCAGCCCCACGCACCCCTCCCATTCAGAGGGCTTGAGCTAAGGTACCCAATGTGTCAGCCCCACGCACCCCTCCCATTCAGAGGGCTTGAGCTAAGGTACCCAATGTGGCAGCCCCACGCACCCCTCCCATTCAGAGGGCTTGAGCTAAGGTACCCAATGTGGCAGCCCCTCTCACCCCTCCCATTCAGAGGGCTTGAGCTAAGGTACCCAATGTGTCAGCCCCACGCACCCCTCCCATTCAGAGGGCTTGAGCTAAGGTACCCAATGTGTCAGCCCCACGCACCCCTCCCATTCAGAGGGCTTGAGCTAAGGTACCCAATGTGTCAGCCCCACGCACCCCTCCCATTCAGAGGGCTTGAGCTAAGGTACCCAATGTGTCAGCCCCACGCACCCCTCCCATTCAGAGGGCTTGAGCTAAGGTACCCAATGTGTCAGCCCCACGCACCCCTCCCATTCAGAGGGCTGTAGCTAAGGTACCCAATGTGTCAGCCCTACGCACCCCTCCCATTCAGAGGGCTTGAGCTAAGGTACCCAATGTGTCATCCCCACGCACCCCTCCCATTCAGAGGGCTGTAGCTAAGGTACCCAATGTGGCAGCCCCTCTCACCCCTTCCATTCAGAGGGCTTGAGCTAAGGTACCCAATGTGGCAGCCCCTCTCACCCCTCCCATTCAGAGGGCTTGAGCTAAGGTACCCAATGTGTCAGCCCCACGCACCCCTCCCATTCAGAGGGCTTGAGCTAATAGCCGGAAGTCACGTTTCGGTTGGATCATTAGGAGTCACAACGTCATTGGGTATTTTGGATTGACCAATCAGCACACCCTGCCACATATATAGACTGTTACTGTCGTTGGAACCCGGCTGACTGGTTGACTAAACACTTATTTCATTATTGATTATTGATGATTGATGATTGATTATTAATTGATCGGAGGCTTTATGCCCAGTATTGTACACTATATCATGTCAAAATAGTCAGGATCATACATGGATTTGTTGATTTCTACCTTTTTGTCCTCTAAAATGCAGTTATTGTATGGCCATCTTGTAGCTGGACAACCAATCAGTTCATATATGTTTAGAAATACTGACTGATAAAAACAGACCATTTCCAAACCTGACATTTTTGGGGGAAAATATTTCCTTTAGATACAGTAATGTGCAGATCTACCCTTGTGAGATCTGTCAGTTATAACAACAGTAATGTGCAGATCTACCCTTGAGAGATCTGTCAGTTATAACAACAGTAATGTGCAGATCTACCCTTGTGAGATCTGTCAGTTATAACAACAGTAATGTATAGATCTACCCTTGTGAGATCTGTCAGTTATAACAACAGTAATGTGCAGATCTACCCTTGAGAGATCTGTCAGTTATAACAACAGTAATGTGCAGATCTACCCTTGAGAGATCTGTCAGTTATAACAACAGTAATGTGCAGATCTACCCTTGAGAGATCTGTCAGTTATAACAACAGTAATGTGCAGATCTACCCTTGAGAGATCTGTCAGTTATAACAACAGTAATGTGCAGATCTACCCTTGAGAGATCTGTCAGTTATAACAACAGTAATGCAGATCTACCCTTGAGAGATCTGTCAGTTATAACAACAGTAATGTGCAGATCTACCCTTGTGAGATATGTCAGTTATAACAACAGTAATGTGCAGATCTACCCTTGAGAGATCTGTCAGTTATAACAACAGTAATGTGCAGATCTACCCTTGAGAGATCTGTCAGTTATAACAACAGTAATGTGCAGATCTACCCTTGAGAGATCTGTCAGTTATAACAACAGTAATGTGCAGATCTACCCTTGAGAGATCTGTCAGTTATAACAACAGTAATGTGCAGATCTACCCTTGTGAGATCTGTCAGTTATAACAACAGTAATGTGCAGATCTACCCTTGAGAGATCTGTCAGTTATAACAACAGTAATGTGCAGATCTACCCTTGTGAGATCTGTCAGTTATAACAACAGTAATGTGCAGATCTACCCTTGAGAGATCTGTCAGTTATAACAACAGTAATGTGCAGATCTACCCTTGTGAGATCTCTGTCAGTTATAACAACAGTAATGCGCAGATCTACCCTTGTGAGATTTCAGAACGATTAAATAACACATGGAATCATGTAGTAACCAAAAAAGTATTATATAAATCAAAATATATTTTATATTCTTCAAAGTAGCCATCTTTTTTCTTTGATTTCAGCTTTGCACACCCTTGGCATTCTCTCAACCAGCTTTTAATAAAAAACAACAACCTTTATTTAACTAGGCAAGTCAGTTAAGAACAAATTCTTATTTTCAATGACGGCCTAGGAACAGTGGGTTAACTGCCTGTTCAGAGGCAGAATGACAGATTTGTACCTTGTCAGCTCGGGGGTTTGAACTTGCAACCTTCTGTAGCCTCTGATTCAGAAAGTGATTTTGGGAATGCAAGCTGAAAGCTCTAACCACTAGGCTACCCTGCTGCCCCGGCTTCTTGAGTTAGTCACCTGGAATGCATTTCAATTACAGGTGTGCCTTGTTCATTTATTTCCTTCTTAATGCGTTTGAGCCAATCAGTTGTGTTGTGACAAGGTAGGGGTAGTATACAGAAGATAGCCCTATTTGGTAAAATACCAAGTCCATATTTTTTTAATTTAATTTAATTTCACCTTATTAGATTAAGAACAGCACAAATAAGGAAAGAGAAATGACAGTCCACCAATACCTTAAGACATGAAGGTCAGTCAATCCGGAAAAAGTGCAGTCGCAAAATCCACCAAGCGCTACGATGAAACTGTCTCTCATGAGGACCGCTACAGGAAAGGAAGACCCAGAGTTACCTCTGCTGCAGAGGATAAGTTCATTAGAGTTACCTGTCTCTCATGAGGACCGCCATAGGAAAGACCCAGAGTTACCTCTGCTGCAGAGGATAAGTTCATTAGAGTTACCTGTCTCTCATGAGGACCGCCACAGGAAAGGAAGACCCAGAGTTACCTCTGCTGCAGAGGATAAGTTCATTAGAGTTACCTGTCTCTCATGAGGACCTCCACAGGAAAGGAAGACCCAGAGTTACCTCTGCTGCAGAGGATAAGTTCATTAGAGTTACCTGTCTCTCATGAGGACCGCCACAGGAAAGGAAGACCCAGAGTTACCTCTGCTGCAGAGGATAAGTTCATTAGAGTTACCTGTCTCTCATGAGGACCGCCACAGGAAAGGAAGACCCAGAGTTACCTCTGCTGCAGAGGATAAGTTCATTAGAGTTACCAGCCTCAGATTGCAGCCCATATAAAGGCTTCATAGAGTGCAAGTAACAGACACATCTCAACAAGACTTCCTTCATGGTCTAATTGCTGTAAAGAAACTACTACTAAAAGACACCAATAAGAAGAGGAGACATGTTTGTGCCAAGAAGCACGAGCAATGGACATTAGACCTGTGAAAATCTGACCTTAGGTCTGATGAGTTCAAATTGGAGATTTTTGGTTCCAACCGCCGTGTCTTTGTGAGAAGCAGAGTAGGTAGATGCACTATTGTAAAGTGGCTGTTCCACTGGATGTCAGAAGGTGAATTCACCAATTTGTAAGTCGCTCTGGATAAGAGCGTCTGCTAAATGACTTAAATGTAAATGTAGGTGAACGAATGATCTCCGCATGATCTCCGGAGGTGTGATGGTGTGGAGGCTCTGCTGGTGACACTGTCTGTGATTTATTTAGAATTCAAGGCACACTTAACCAGCATCGCTACCACAGCATTCTGCAGGGATACACCATCCCATCTGGTTTGCGCTTAGTGGGACTATCATTTGTTTTTCAACAGGAAAATGACCCAACACAGTTCCAGGTCGTGTAAGGGCTATTTGACCAAGAAGAAGAGTGATGGAGTACTGCATCAGATGACCTGGTCTCCACAATCACCCGACCTCAACCCAATTGAGATGGTTGGGATGAGTTGGACCGCAGAGTGAAGGAAAAGCAGCCAACAAGTGCTCAGCATATGTGGGAATTCTTTCAAGACTGTTGGAAAAGCATTCCAGGTGAAGCTGGTTGAGACAATGCCAGGAGTGTGCAAAGCTGACATCAAGGCAAAACGTGGCTACTTTGAAAAATCTAATATAATATAATAATATATCCCATTTAGCAGACGCTTTTGTCCAAAGCGACTTACAAGTCGGCTGGGGCCACTACTTTTACATATGGGTGGCCCCAGCGGGAATCGAACCCACGACGCTTGGCATTGCAAGCGCCATGCTCTACCGACTGAGCCACACAGGACTCTACATTTTTTGGTTATTACATGATTCCATATGTGTTATTTCATAGTTTTGATGCGCTCACTATTATTCTACATTGTGTAAAATAGTACAAATAAAGAAACCCTTGAATGAGTAGATGTGTCCAAACTGTTGACTGGTACTGTATGTATTTATTGTTAACTTTTGACCTCTTACTGTGTATTTTAGTGGTAACTGTTGACTGGTACTGTGTATATTATTGTTAACTTTTTGTGTACAACTTTGCAGTTGATTACTGCATTCAGTTTAGGTAATCTTGGCAGGTCCTAATAATGTCTGTTTATTTGGGATCTGAAAGTGAAGATGTTTGTAAGTCATATCTGAGCTTACTCCATGACCATGTGATCAGGAAACACACAAGTGTGGAGGTAGGGAGGGAGAGGTAGGGAGGGAGAGGTAGGGAGGGAGAGGTAGGGAGGGAGGGAGAGGGAGGGAGGGAGGGAGAGGTAGGGAGAGGTAGGGAGGGAGGGAGAGGTAGGGAGAGGTAGGGAGGGAGGGAGAGGTAGGGAGGGAGGGAGAGGTAGGGAGGGAGAGGTAGGGAGAGGTAGGGAGAGGTAGGGAGGTAGGGAGAGGTAGGGAGGTAGGGAGAGGTAGGGAGGGAGGGAGAGGTAGGGAGGGGAGGGAGAGGTAGGGAGGGAGGGAGAGAGATGTAGGGAGGGAGGGAGAGGTAGGGAGGGAGGGAGAGAGATGTAGGGAGGGAGGGAGAGGTAGGGAGGGAGGGAGAGGGAGGGAGGGGGAGGGAGGGAGAGGTAGGGAGGGAGAGGTAGGGGAGGGAGGGAGAGGGAGGGAGGGAGAGGTAGGGAGGGAGGGAGAGAGGTAGGGGAGGGAGGGAGAGAGAGGTAGGGAGGAGGGGAGAGGTAGGGAGGGAGGGAGAGGTAGGGAGGGAGGGAGGGAGAGGTAGGGAGGGAGGGAGAGGTAGGGAGGGAGGGAGAGGTAGGGAGGGAGGGAGAGGTAGGTAGAGAGAGGTAGGGAGGGAGGGAGAGGTAGGGAGGGAGGGGGAGGGAGGGAGAGGGAGGGAGAGGTAGGGAGGGAGGGAGAGGTAGGGAGGGAGGGAGAGGTAGGGAGGGAGGGAGAGGTAGGTAGGTAGGGAGGGGTAGGGAGGGAGGGAGGGATAGGGAGGGAGGGAGGGGGAGGGAGGGAGAGGTAGGGAGGGAGGGAGGGAGAGGTAGGGAGGGAGGGAGGGGGTAGGGAGGGAGGGAGAGGTAGGGAGGGAGGGAGGGAGGTAGGGAGGGAGGGAGAGGTAGGGAGGGAGGGAGAGGTAGGGAGGGAGGGAGAGGTAGGGAGGGAGGGAGAGGTAGGTAGAGAGAGGTAGGGGGAGGGAGGGAGAGGTAGGGAGGGAGGGGGAGGGAGGGAGAGGGAGGGAGGGAGGGAGAGGTAGGGAGGGAGGGGGAGGGAGGGAGAGAGGTAGGGAGGGAGAGGTAGGGAGGGAGGGAGAGGTAGGGAGGGAGGGAGAGAGAGGTAGGTAGGTAGGGAGGGGGTAGGTAGGGAGGGAGGGAGAGGTGGTAGGTAGGGAGGGAGGGATAGGGAGGGAGGGAGGGAGGTAGGGAGGGTAGGGAGGGAGGGAGAGGTAGGGAGGGAGGGGGAGGGAGGGAGGGGGAGGGAGAGGTAGGGAGGGAGGGAGAGGTAGGTAGGGAGAGGTAGGTAGGGAGGGAGAGGGAGGGAGAGGTAGGGAGGGAGGGAGAGAGAGGGAGAGGGAGGGAGAGGGAGGGAGAGGTAGGTAGGGGAGGGAGGGAGGGAGAGGGAGGGAGGGAGGGAGAGGGAGGGAGGGAGAGGTAGGTAGGGAGGGAGGGAGAGGTAGGGAGAGGTAGGTAGAGAGGGAGAGGTAGAGAGAGGTAGCTAGGTAGGGGTAGAGAGGTAGGGAGGGAAAGGTAGAGAGAGGTAGCTAGGTAGGGAGGAATATGTAGGGAGGAATATGTAGAGAGGGAGAGGTAGGGAGGGAGAGGTAGGGAGGGAGAGGTAGGGAGGGAGAGGTAGAGAGGGGAGAGGTAGGGAGGGAGAGGTAGAGAGGAATATGTAGAGAGGGAGGGAGGGGTAGGGAGGGAGAGGGAGAGGTAGAGAGAGATAGCTAGGTAGGGAGGAATATGTAGAGAGGGGGAGAGAGAGAGGGGTGGGGAGAGGTAGAGAGGGGTAGGGAGGTAGTGAGAGGTAGAGAGGGAGAGAGGGAGAGGTAGAGAGGGGTGGGGAGAGGGGGAGAGGGAGAGGGGGTGGGGAGAGGGAGAGGGAGAGGGGTGGGTGGAGAGGGAGAGGTGGAGAGGTAGGTAGGGAGGGGGAGGGAGAGGGGGAGGGAGAGAGAGGTGTAGGGAGGGAGAGGGAGAGGTAGGTAGGGAGGGGGAGGGAGAGGGGGAGGGAGAGAGAGGTGTAGGGAGGGAGAGGGAGAGGTAGGGAGGGAGAGGTGGAGACGGAGAGGTAGGGGGGAGAGGGGGAGGTAGAGAGAGGTGTAGGGAGGTAGAGAGAGGTGTAGGGAGGTAGAGAGAGGTGTAGGGAGGTAGAGAGAGGTGTAGTGAGGTAGAGAGAGGTGTAGTGAGGTAGAGCGAGAGGTACAGAGAGAGAGAGGTGGGGGGGCTGTTGGCGGAGCGCCCCCTGGCAGCACACAGCTTTATTTTCGTGAAATGTCATGACTTTGGGGAGTACAAATGTTTGACCATTAAAAATCCTATTTTCCTTAACCTCAACGCTAAGCGTAACCCCAAAACCCTAAACCTAAACCCTAAGCTTAAAACTTTTCAAAAAGGTTATTGTTTCCCGACCTTGTCAGGACATTCAAGTGAATTAGTAGGACATCAAATCAAATCACATTTTATTTGTCACATACACATGGTTAGCAGATGTTAATGGGAGTGTAGTGAAATGCTTGTTAGGGTCATGATAAGGTAGGAAAACAAGTACACACACTGTTCAATCTCTACATTTGGATAGTTCCTCAAAACATATGGTCAACTTCTTGCAAATAGTTGATTGTTAAACACAATTTGATGAAGTGTTGGAAAGTGTCACATAATTTGGGTCAAACAATGAATATTGAATAAAAAGCTAAACAAATTTTCCGTGTCTTCATGACAGAGTACGATTGAGATACAGGCAGGTATGTACCCCCAAACATCCCTCTTTCCTGTTGGTGTGACTGATCGCACTACTGGAGGTTGGTAGAGAGACACTGAGCAGAGGCAGACCCACCCTCTTCCTCTTCCCCTCCTCTTCCTCTTCACACTCTCCCCTCTCCCTCCTCCTCTCCACACTCTCCCCTTCCCTCTCCCTCCCTCTTCCTCTCCACACTCTCCCCTTCCCCCCTCTTCCTCTCCACACTCTCCCCTTCCCTCTCCCTCCCTCTTCCTCTCCACACTCTCTCCCTTCCCTCTCTCTCCCTCTTCCTCTCCACACTCTCTTCCTCTCCACACTCTCCCTTTCCCTCCCCCTCTTCCTCTCCACACTCTCCCTCCCTCTTCCTCTCCACACTCTCCCTCCCTCTTCCTCTCCACACTCTCCCCTTCCCTCTCCTCCCTCTTCCTCTCCACACTCTCCCCTTCCCTCTCCCCCCTCTTCCTCTCCACACTCTCCCCTTCCCTCTCCCCCCTCTTCCTCTCCACACTCTCCCTTTCCCTCTTCCTCTCCACACTCTCCCCTTCCCTCTTCCTCTCCACACTCCCCCTTCCCTCTTCCTCTCCACACTCTCCCCTCCCCTCCTCCTCCTCTTCCTTCACTATTGTTCCCCACAGATGAGTGTTAGTTCTGGGTGGGATGGAGGGAAGCCCTGTTTAATTTGTCTTTGTTTGTAGAGCCTGTTCATTTTCTAATTAGTCCTGTTTCATCCCGTGCCATCGTTAAGAGGATGCCTTGTGTCGTCCAGATGTCTCTACCCAGTGCATTCTGAATAGACTACAGCACATTGAGAGTTCTCAATAGACTATACAGTACATTGAGAGTTCTCAGTGGGCTATACAGCACATTGAGAGTTCTCAATAGACTATACAGCACATTGAGAGTTCTCAGCAGACTATACAGCACATTGAGAGTGTTGTTGTTTGAGAGAATCAGTCATAAAGTCCATTGTGTGGCTTCAATAGAATAGTTATTAGGTGTGTGTTTAGTGTATTTCTCTGATAGATAGCTCTATGAAAGAGCCTCGTTTTAGAGTCTCAATCAGAGCGTGAACACAGGAGGGTTGTGTATATACTCCAAGTGCATATCCTTTCTCCACTTGTTGTAATGCATGGAATGAATATAGGGTGTGTTAAAGGCGTTTGATCAAGGAGAATTGCTGTCAGGTTAGTGACAGAGTGTGGGACTACACATGAAGAAGACAGAGGTTACAGTACTGTTTCAAATCAAAAGAATCTAATTTTATTTGTCACATACACATGGTTAGCAGATGTTAATGCGAGTGTAGCGAAATGCTTGTGCTTCTAGTTCCGACAATGCAGTAATAACCAACAAGTAATCTAACTAACAATTCCAAAACTACTGTCTTATACACACAAGTGTATAAGACAGAAAGACAGTAAGGTTAAGGTACAGTGTCATGGGTTGGTGAGTAGTGGGTGGTGCTCCTCCCAATCGCTCCCCATGCATGATGTACTGTAATCTAGACTGTTTATTTTGGGAGGTGCCCCTCACACAACAGTGCCCCTCACACAACAGTGCCCCTCACACAACAGCGCACCATACACAACAGCGCCCCATACACAACAGCGCCCCATACACAACAGCGCCCCTCACACAACAGCGCCCCATACACAACAGTGCCCCATACACAACAGCGCCCCTCACACAACAGTGCACCATACACAACAGCGCCCCTCACACAACAGCGCCCCATACACAACAGCGCCCCATACACAACAGTGCCCCATACACAACAGTGCCCCATACACAACAGCGCCCCTCACACAACAGCGCACCATACACAACAGCGCCCCATACACAACAGCGCCCCATACACAACAGCGCCCCTCACACAACAGCGCCCCATACACAACAGTGCCCCATACACAACAGTGCCCCATACACAACAGCGCCCCTCACACAACAGTGCCCCATACACAACAGTGCCCCTCACACAACAGCGCCCCTCACACAACAGCGCCCCTCACACAACAGTGCCCCATACAGTGCCCCATACACAACAGTGCCCCATACACAACAGCGCCCCTCACACAACAGTGCCCCATACAGTGCCCCATACACAACAGTGCCCCATACACAACAGCGCCCCATACACAACAGCGCCCCATACACAACAGTGCCCCATACAACAGTGCCCCATACACAACAGTGCCCCATACACAACAGCGCCCCTCACACAACAGTGCCCCTCTCACAACAGTGTCCCTCACACAACAGTGCCCCATACACAACAGCGCCCCTCACACAACAGTGCCCCATACACAACAGTGCCCCTCTCACAACAGCGCCCCTCACACAACAGTGCCCCTCACACAACAGCGCCCCTCACACAACAGCGCCCCTCACACAACAGCGCCCCTCACACAACAGCGCCCCTCACACAACAGCGCCCCTCACACAACAGCGCCCCATACACAACAGTGCCCCATACACAACAGCGCCCCTCACACAACAGCGCCCCATACACAACAGCGCCCCATACACAACAGCGCCCCATACACAACAGCGCCCCTCACACAACAGCGCCCCTCACACAACAGCGCCCCTCACACAACAGCGCCCCTCACACAACAGCGCCCCTCACACAACAGCGCCCCTCACACAACAGCGCCCCATACACAACAGTGCCCCATACACAACAGTGCCCCATAAACAACAGCGCCCCATACACAACAGCGCCCCTCACACAACAGTGCACCATACACAACAGTGCACCATACACAACAGTGCACCATACACAACAGCGCCCCTCACACAACAGTGCACCATACACAACAGTGCACCATACACAACAGTGCACCATACACAACAGCGCCCCTCACACAACAGTGCACCATACACAACAGTGCACCATACACAACAGTGCACCATACACAACAGCGCCCCTCACACAACAGTGCACCATACACAACAGCGCCCCTCACACAACAGTGCACCATACACAACAGTGCACCATACACAACAGTGCACCATACACAACAGCGCCCCTCACACAACAGTGCACCATACACAACAGCGCCCCATACACAACAGCGCCCCATACACAACAGCGCCCCATACACAACAGCGCCCCATACACAACAGCGCCCCTCACACAACAGTCTCTGCAGGGTATGTGGTGTAACAGAACTGAGTAAAGAAAGCAGCATGAACTCAGACTTCACCCAAAAACCCAGTTGACCTCCCGCTATCATTACTGTTGCAGGATGTATCCATAGACACACACAGAGTAGTAGATACAACACAGAAAGTCACCAGAGATGGAGTGTACCTGTTGCAAATCTCCTTGGTTACCACAGATTTGTCAATTATTTTTTTATTGTTGGCTGACAGATGAAAAGGCTGTTTTAGTGCGAAAAAATAAATACTTCCCCTGGGTTTCAATCACTCATAATCTGTGCTGGATTTACAAAAGTCAACAACAAAAAAAGAAAGACAAAACTGACTTGGAAGATCCAACAGTGAAAAGTGAACCGAGGAGAGAGAGACAGAGCCCTCATGAAGGTGTTCCTCTGTAACTGTCAGATGAGTCCCCACAACCACAGGGCTATCTTTAGCCCGGGCAGAGCGCAGAGTTGTTTGGCCACATCCCGAACCCACTGCTTGCTGCCTGTCCAGGCCTACTGGCTCCAACTGCCGGGAATGTGCGGGTTTGGCACAGAGTCTTCTTCAGGCGTGCCAGGGAGGGGTTCCTCTTCTGTCCCCTCTCCCCACCGCCACCAACTCTACAAAATCCTCCACACCAGGAGGTCAAAACCAACCTGGACTCAGGGGTAGACGTACCATACCAAACGTAAAATATCGTACTAATTGGGGTGTCCTGGATTTACGTTTAATGTGGTATGTATTCATTTGTGTATGTCGATCATCCATTTTGTATTTGTTGTGGCTAACGTTAGGTAGGTGGCTAATGCTAACGTTGGCTAGGTGGCTAACGTTATGTAGGTGGCTAATGCTAACGTTAAGTAGGTTGGGGTTAAGGGTTCAGGTAAGGAGTTAAGGTCAGTGGAAGGATGAGATTCGAACACACAACCTTTGGGTTGCTAGATGTTTGGGTTATATGCCTACCCAGCCACCCCAACCAACCACCTTACTTTAGTTTTTGTCTTCTGTCTTATGTGACCATACCAAAAGTAACATACACTAATTTGAGTGTCCCGAATTTAAAGTAAAATCAAATAAAATGTTCTTTGTCACATGCACCGAGTACAACAGGTGCAGGTAGACCTTACAGTGAAATGCAAACTTACAAGCCCTTAAACCAACAATGCAGTTTAAAACAAGAAAGTGCTAAAATCAACTGAAGTAAAAAAAAAGAAGATATAAAAAAAAAGGTGAAATAACACATTTACGTATACTATGTTACGTCTTGTCTATAAGACCAGGCTGTCATAGCCAATAACCATTAGAGGAACCGAAACCTGCCCATTTATGTGAATGGTGGGAGAGAGGAAAGGAGGGAGGGAGAGACAACAGAGGGGTTGACTTGTTCAGAGAGAGAACTTTGGCTGTTCCACTGGATGTCATAAGGTGAATTCACCAATTTGTAAGTCGCTCTGGATAAGAGCGTCTGCCAAATGACTTAAATGTAATGTAATGTAACTTTACTGCGGGAGAGAGGAAAGGAGGGAGAGAGAGACAACAGAGGGGTTGACTTGTCCAGAGAGAGAGGAAAGGAGGGAGAGAGAGACAACAGAGGGGTTGACTTGTCCAGAGAGAGTGGAAAGGAGGGAGAGAGAGACAACAGAGGGGTTGACTTGTCCAGAGAGAGAACTTGACTGCGGGAGAGAGGAAAGGAGGGAGAGAGAGACAACAGAGGGGTTGACTTGTCCAGAGAGAGAGGAAAGGAGGGAGAGAGAGACAACAGAGGGGTTGACTTGTCCAGAGAGAGAGGAAAGGAGGGAGAGAGAGACAGAGGGGTTGACTTGTCCAGAGAGAGAGGAAAGGAGGGAGAGAGAGACAACAGAGGGGTTGACTTGTCCAGAGAGAGAGGAAAGGAGGGAGAGAGAGACAGAGGGGTTGACTTGTCCAGAGAGAGAGGAAAGGAGGGAGAGAGAGACAACAGAGGGGTTGACTTGTCCAGAGAGAGAACTTGACTGTAGCCTCATAAAAGCCCACTTTCAGAACTTTTTGATCACTGCGTTGATCGTTGTTGTCGGTCACCATACATAGTCCTCTCTGAGCAGTTCGCCATGCAAGGAGCTATGCCATTCAACGGAACACCTCCTCCTCACTCTCCTTTCTACTCTCCTATCTGGTCCTGCCTGTAGGAGTGTCTCCACTTCCTCCCCTGTCACTCTTTTGTCGATGTGGTTGGTAAAGCATGACTTGCCAACCTCCACTGTGGAGTCACTACACTATTGCTAAAGGCAAATTCCACTGTTGCAAGTCCCTCCCTCCCTCCCTGCAGTCTCTCTGTGTTTCTATTCGTCCTTCCTCTCAGTCCCTCACTCAGTTTCTCAGTCCTTCGCTCACCGTCTCTCTCTCTCTCTCATTCCCTATCTTTCACTCACTCACTTGCAGAAGCTCTCCTCCACACCCTCTCTTACAATATCTCGATAGCATCGATCTGTCCAATTCTCTCTGGAAACTCCCTTTCTCACACATCTTCTTGTACTTTCAAACTAGTCAGACATGCTACACTGGCATGAACTATCATAATATTCTCAGATAAATCAAAACGAGGTTACACTACCAAAATATTCACACAGGGTGACACGGATATAACCAGCGAGACATATGAGAGTTTGTGTATTTATGTATATTTGTCACAATATTTGTGTAATCTGTGTTTTGCCCCTCCTCTCCCCTGGTGAGTGCGGCTGTTGTCACCTAAACTCAGGAAGCTGAACTCAGTTTCTATATTCTATATTTATCTCAGTGGTTTAGTTGAACAGGTTCTGGAGCCTCAGGCCCTCTGCTCTCACAGCTCTCACTGCCCTGACTACTCTGTGCCTACCTTCTGCCGAGCGCCCCTCATTTCAGCGGTGCGACTGTGAAAGGGTTAAAACAACTCCACATGCAGGAGCCAGAGAGAAGTGTACGAGATGACCCCTGACCCCAAAGGAAAGGAATGTGGAAGCTCTTTCATCTTGGACAAAACCAAAGACAGTTGGAAAGTAGAGGGGAATTTCTGTTCCAGGTTTTAGATTAGTTAGACTAGGTTCTAGGTTTTAGACTACAGGTCGACTAGGTTCTAGGTTTTAGACTACAGTTCGACTAGGTTCTAGGTTTTAGACTACAGTTCGACTAGGTTCTAGGTTTTAGACTACAGTTAGACTAGGTTCTAGGTTTTAGACTAGACAGACTAGGTTCTAGGTTTTAGACTAGACAGTTAGACTAGGTTCTAGGTTTTAGACTAGACAGTTAGACTAGGTTCTAGGTTTTAGACTAGACAGACTAGGTTCTAGGTTTTAGACTACAGTTAGACTAGGTTCTAGGTTTTAGACTAGACAGCTAGACTAGGTTCTAGGTTTTAGACTAGACAGTTGCATGTGGAAGGGTTTTCTCATAGAGAAACCTTTTTATGCATGGTAGTCTTGTTAAACAACATCCTGCTGTCCATGTTTGTGATGGACCTGTGATGCGATACTCTTCCTGGATGTTGATTTGCTATCTCAGTATATTCTATTTTTGTCTGCAATGCATGGAAACACTCAGCACTGCCAATTGTTAGTGTGGACAGTAGATTACTCTGTCCTGGGTAGACAATGCTCTACTCTGTCCTGGACAAACAATGCTTTTCTCTGTCCTGGACAAACAATGCTTTTCTCTGTCCTGGACAAACAATGCTTTTCTCTGTCCTGGACAAACAATGCTTTTCTCTGTCCTGGGTAGACAATGCTTTTCTCTGTCCTGGGGTAGACAATGCTTTTCTCTGTCCTGGGTAGACAATGCTTTTCTCTGTCCTGGGTAGACAATGCTTTTCTCTCTGTCCCTGCTTTTCTCTGTCCTGTAGACAATGCTCTACTCTGTCCCTGGGTAGACAATGCTTTTCTCTGTCCTGGGTAATGCTTTACTCTGTCCTGTCCTGTCCTGGTAGACAATACTTTACTCTGTCCTGGGTAGACTGCTTTTCTCTGTCCTGGGTAGACAATGCTTTACTCTGTCCTGGGGTAGACAATACTTTACTCTGTCCTGGGGTAGACAATACTTTTTCTCTGTCCTGGGGTCAATGCTGTCCTGGGTAGACAATGCTTTTCTCTGTCCTGGGTAGACAATGCTTTTCTCTGTCCTGGGTAGACAATGCTTTTCTCTGTCCTGGGTAGACAATGCTCTACTCTGTCCTGGGTAGACAATGCTTTTCTCTGTCCTGGGTAGACAATGCTTTTCTCTGTCCTGGGTAGACAATGCTTTTCTCTGTCCTGGGTAGACAATACTTTACTCTGTCCTGGGTAGACTGCTTTTCTCTGTCCTGGGTAGACAATACTTTCCTGGGTACTCTGTCCTGGGGTAGACAATGTCTTTTTTTCTCTGTCCTGGGTAGACAATGGGTCCTGGGTAGACAATGCTTTTCTGTCCTGTCAATACTTTACTCTGTGTCCTGGGTTTTCTCTGTCCTGGGTAGACAATGCTTTTCTCTGTCCTGGGTACTTTACTCTGTCCTGGGTAGACAATGCTTTTCTCTGTCCTGGGTCCTGTCCTGGGTAGACAATGCTTTTCTCTGTCCTGGGGTAGACAATGCTTTTCTCTGTCCTGGGTAGACAATGTCCTGGGTAGACATTTTCTCTGTCCTGGGTAGACAATGCTTTTCTCTGTCCTGGGGTAGACAATGCTTTTCTCTGTCCTGGGGTAGACAATGCTTTTCTCTGTCCTGGGTAGACAATGCTTTTCTCTGTCCTGGGGTAGACAATGCTTTTCTCTGTCCTGGGTAGACAATGCTTTTCTCTGTCCTGGGGTAGACAATGCTTTTCTCTGTCCTGGGTAGACAATGCTTTTCTCTGTCCTGGGGTACAATGCTTTTCTCTGTCCTGGGTAGACAATGCTTTTTTCTCTGTCCTGGGGTACTCTTTTCTCTGTCCTGGGTAGACAATACTTTACTCTGTCCTGGGTAGACAATGCTTTTCTCTGTCCTGGGTAGACAATACTTTACTCTGTCCTGGGTAGACTGCTTTTCTCTGTCCTGGGGTAGACAATGCTTTTCTCTGTCCTGGGTAGACAATGCTTTTCTCTGTCCTGGGTAGACAATGCTTTACAATGCTACCACATGATGAAATCATTGTGCATAGGTTTATTATTTATAGACATTCACAGTGAATATACAGTACCGTTTGGGCAAAGGCTACCATTTCCATCCTCCAGACGTCAATTCATCGTTGCTTCATCGTAATTTAATTGAAATGACGGGAAACAGCATTGATTCAACCAGTGTGCGCCCAGTGGGATAGCATTGCGTGCGGGGCTTTGCTATGGCTATCCTGACTACCCTCCCGACTACCCTCCCGACTGCTCTCCTGACTACCCTCCAGACTGCTCTCCCGACTGCTCTCCTGACTACCTCCCTGACTACCTCCCTGACTACCTCCCTGACTACCTCCCTGACTACCTCCCGACTACCCTCCCGACTCCCTCCCTGACTACTCTCCTAACTACCTCCTGACTCCCCACCCGACTCCCCACCCGACTCCCCACCCGACTCCCCACCCGACTACCTCCCTGACTACTCTCCTAACTACCTCCTGACTCCCTCCCCGACTACCCTCCCGACTACCTCCCTGACTACTCTCCTGACTCCCTCCCTGACTACCCTCCGACTACCCTCCCGACGACCCTCCCGACTACCTCCCGACTACTCTCCTGACTCCCTCCCTGACTACCCTCCGACTACCCTCCCTGACTACTCTCCTGACTCCCTCCCTGACTACCCTCCGACTACCCTCCCGATTACCTCCCTGACTACTCTCCTGACTCCCTCCCTGACTACCCTCCGACTACTCTCCTGACTCCCTCCCTGACTACCCTCCGACTACCCTCCCGACGACCCTCCCGACTACCTCCCTGACTACCCCCTTGACTTCCCCCTTGACTTCCCCCTTGACTTCCCCCTTGACTTCCTACTGACTACCTCCCTGACTACCTCCCTGACTACCTCCCTGACTACCCTCCTGACTTCCTCGCCGACTACCCTCTCCACTACCTCCCTGACTACCCTCCTGACTACCACACATACTGTGGTCCCTGCAGGGGAGGGCAAGGGCGGAGCCTGATGGGTCAGGGAAACTAACAAAGACAAATAAAGAACAAAGTAAAG
>NW_027008062.1:56160-73660 GCF_036934945.1 Oncorhynchus masou masou | reverse complement strand
GCTGCCCCACCTGCAGCAGCCCCAACAGCACCAGCAGCAACATCACGTCCAGCCGCCGCCCAAATACCAGCTGGGATCTACCTCATACCTGCTGGACAAGCCCCTCAAAGTGGAGATGGAGAGCTTTCTCATGGATCTGCAGAGTGGGCTGCCGGGCCACCACTCAGGCGATCATCATCATGCTGCTGCCTCGCACCCCAAGGAGGGACTAGAGCACCCCTCAGGCCTGACAGACGAGCTGTGTGGTGACCCCTCCTGTCTAAGAGCCCTGCTGTCATCGCTGAGTCTCTGTGCACTGCTAACATGGACTTCTCTCACCTGCTGGGCTTCCTGCCTTTCAACCTGCCGCCCTACAACGCCCCCATCAGCACAGCAGGACTAGTCATGGGGTACACCTCATCTGCTGCCTCCTCCTCTTCCTCCTCTTCATCATCCTTGCGGGGCACTGAGCCCCACACCGCTGCCACAGCTGCACCTCTTACCTCTTTGCAACCTCAACCTCAGGAGCAGCATGGCTCCAGCAGGGGCCTGGGTCTAGGGCCCCTGCACCCTCTCCCGCCAGTGTTTAGCTCCAGCCTCAGCACGACCACCCTGCCTCGCTTTCACCAGGCCTTCCAATGAGGGGCCCCCAGGCCATCATCCTCAGCTCACTGCCTCACTCCCAGGGGCCAAGGGGCCTCCTGGCTGCAAGGGTGGACATAAAAACACTTGAACACTTAGAAGCCTTAATTGAAGTGCACAAAAGCTTTTGATTGAGCTCCAGAGGAAACTAAACCCCCATTGTTGGAAAAAAAAAGGAAAAGACGAGAAACTTTCAAACTAAGGAGCTTTTGTTTGGCCTTTCTTTAGCTGTGATGATTGAATCCCTCTCGCTTTGTTGATGTTTGTTTAGTTGGATCCCCATTTAGCTTTTGTAGAATCAGCAGCTACTCTTCCTGGGGTCCACAAAAAACACGACAAGTAACAAAACACTGATACACAAGGACAGTCACACAAATTAAAATACAGGGATGTACAAACAATACATCTCAAATGCGTGTGTGTGTCTCTTAGTGCGTCTGTGTTAGTCTGTGTGTCTGTGTGCTAGTGTGTCTGTGTGCTAGTGTGTCTGTGTTTTAGAGTGTGTCTGTGTTAGAGTGTGTCTGTTAGAGTGTCTGTGTGCTAGTGTGTCTGTGTGTTAAGAGTGTGTCTGTGTGTTAGAGTGTCTGTGTGTTAGAGTGTGTCTGTGTTAGTGTGTGTCTGTGTTAGAGTGTGTCTGTGTGTTAGAGTGTGTCTGTGTGTTAGAGTGTGTCTGTGTGTTAGAGTGTGTCTGTGTGTTAGAGTGTGTCTGTGTTAGAGTGTGTCTGTGTGTTTTAGAGTGTGTCTGTGTTTTAGAGTGTGTCTGTGTGTTAGAGTGTGTCTGTGTGTTAGAGTGTGTCTGTGTGTCTGTGTTAGTGTTAATGTGTGTCTGTGTGCTAGTGTGTCTGTGTGCTAGTGTGTTAGTGTGTTTTAGAGTGTGTCTGTGTTTTTAGAGTGTGTCTGTGTTTTAGAGTGTGTCTGTGTTAGAGTGTGTCTGTGTTAGAGTGTGTCTGTGTGTTAGAGTGTGTCTGTGTGTTAGAGTGTGTCTGTGTGTGTTAGTGTCTGTGTTAGTGTTAATGTGTGTCTGTGTGCTAGTGTGTCTGTGTGTTAAGAGTGTGTCTGTGTGCTAGTGTGTCTGTGTTTTAGAGTGTGTCTGTGTTAGTGTGTCTGTGTGTTAGAGTGTGTCTGTGTTAGTGTTAATGTGTGTCTGTGTTTAAGAGTGTGTCTGTGTGCTAGTGTGTCTGTGTTTTAGAGTGTGTCTGTGTTAGTGTGTCTGTGTGTTAGAGTGTGTCTGTGTTAGTGTGTCTGTGTTAGTGTTAATGTGTCTGTGTTAGTGTTAATGTGTCTGTGTTAGTGTTAATGTGTGTGTGTGTGTGTGTGTGTGTGTGTGTGTGTGTGTGTGTGTGTGTGTGTGTGTGTGTGTGTCTGTCTGTGTTAGTGTGTGTCTTAGTGTGTGTGTCACCTCACAGTCCCTCTGTTCCATGAGATGCTGTTTAATCTGTTTTTAAAGGTAATTCTTCTGTTTGCTGAGTAACTGGAAATGGAAGGGAGTTCCATGGGACCACGGCTCTGTATAAAACTGTGAGTTGCCGTGAATGAGTTCTTTAACCTCTACCACTAGCCTATTCCCCCTCGTCACTTCCCTCCCTCTACTCTGTAGTCAGGAGGCAGCATCTGCAGGCCTGAAGACCTGGTACTTTACAAAGTCTGAATATTAAGAAAAAAATATTCATTTTAGAGAAAATTGTAAAAACAAAAATATATATATATATATATTGTTACCCAGAAGCCTAGTGACCCAGAAGTATAGTTTTGAAGTGGGTGAAATATAATTTTCTTGCTTTTTAAAAATGTGACTGAACATGCTGGGTTGTCTCTCCCGTGAGGGTAAAAGTCTGAATCACCTACCCAGAAACACCCCCTGTCTGTCATCATCATCGGGGGGAGATTAGTGAAGAACTAAAGTGATACTGCCCCACGGACATTACCCTCCTCTAATATAGGCTACAACCACACAACAAAATATCTGTCTTGAAAAAATGCTCTTAAAAAAAATGACTGTTCAGACTCATCAGTTGCGCAGAAAGTAAAATATAAGTGAAAACAGAGAGTTGATTTTAACATTGATAACCGAACACAGCGACCACTGGTGCCCACATATTTAATGAAAAGCAGATGTGAAAATAGCTGAGTCGGTAGAAAACATGCCAAGTCATGCATGTTTTGTGTTGTTCCTCAAGAGCAGCACTTTTCTTCTTAGCAGAAGTCTCTTTACCTTTAGGAATCTTTTTGGCTGACCACCGTGACCTGCTCAACCAGGGCCAGACCAGTGAGGATGACCCCATGTGGAGGATATACCACCTCCTATAAAAGCTGCTCTTGAAAACAGGTCATTATTTGACTCATGAGGATTTTCATTCCTTCGACTGTGGGGCGGCAGGGTAGCCTAGTGGTTAGAGCGTTGGACTAGTAACTGAAAGGTTGCAAGTTCAAATCCCCGAGCTGACAAGGTACAAATTTGTCGTTCTGCCCCTGAACAGGCAGTTAACTCACTGTTCCTAGGCCATCATTGAAAATAAGAATTTGTTCTTAACTGACTTGCCTAGTAAAATAAAGGTAAATAAATAAATAATCTTCCAGCATAGGTTTCCAACGCGTCTCCAGGGTTGCAACATGTCATATCCATTCCCCACCTTTCATATATTAATGATTTTTATTTCTATGAAAACAAATATATATCCAGTCTGTTAGCTACATGGTAATAATAACCCTGACATATGTGAATAGAGAACAGAAATAACAAATCGCGCGACAGTTACGAGAAACGCGAAAGAATGTTATTTGCAGTGTATTAAATATCTCGTCAAAAATGAACATTAGAATTGCTTTTATGTCAGTAAGGTGTATTTAGGCGTATTAAAACAAAAGTGTTTTTAAATGTGGCAGGTTTACATGTGTCTGTATCTGGCATTTTATTGATAAAAAAATGGGATGAAGTATTTAGCTTTGTCCTTGTAGCGTTTTCTCCTCTGGACGGATCGTTTATCTGTTCATGTACTACTCAAACAAAGACGTGGATTGTTGACTTTGACAAATGTGTAGTTCGTAGGCTGTTAGTGGCACAATAATCCAGTAGGATTTTACATAGACGTCTTTGATCGTCTCGTACGATTTAAAAAAGAAAAAAAGTGACTGACGTCGACAGTCTATTTTTCTCAGTTTGAAACACAACCTGATTTAAGAGGTCTGTTTTTAAGATGCCTTTTTCATAAACTCTCGCCTGTTGAAAACTTGCGCCCAAAGTTGTAAACCTACAATACGTGCTCTGTATCACGGCCGTGATATTTGTATGATGGAGAATATGCATAATGTCCTGTCTTTGGCCAACAAATGAATGATATGTTTCACTTTCCTACAGACGTCATGATTGATAGATGGAGAGAGAGGCTTTGGAACATCCAGCACGTGGGGTATATAAAGTCCATTCGTCAAAAGAAAGTCAAAGTGCATCTTGAGCGTACAAGGACTGATATCAACAGTATTAATATATTATCCTCTTGGTTTCTCAACTCTCTTCACTTTGTCTGTTTGAGTACTCATCCCAGTCCATACGCAACTATGAGTAAACATGTAGTTTCAAGTATACGCCAAGTATAAAGAAAAGAAAAAAACTACAACTATATAACATAAGGAAAACAAAACAAATTGCTGCTTTTAGCTCCAGTTGCTGGGAACAGAGAACATTTCAACATTGCAAGATGTAAACGTGCACAGTGGTACAGATTTGAACTGTTTCCCTTCCTGTCTGTACGCCTCACTCAGCTGCTTCCTGGTTTCAGGAGGAAAGGGTCTTAAAGAAATACACAATATCCAGAACAAACAAGTCACCAGCCTGCTCTTTGACATTCAAAGCATGGGACGACTGACTAGGATATTTCTTAGTCGTTTTTTGTTGTTGTTATATGATATGTTATTTTCTGTTTGTTAAAACAGGACCTTGAAACAACACAACACATCACCTCATTTTATTTTTGATTTTTTTTTCCTTCCCAAAACCTGGGGAGAGGAAACAAAATCTTGCACAATTGCTCATTAAAATAAATATTTTATTATTTCATTTTAATAATGGTAGAATTGTTATTCAAATTGACCAACCGATCAGAGCCTACTATTGCCTCGTCAGTCAGCTAATTAGACTGACCTATAAAAGTAGTTGACAAATATGTGAAAATAAATACAACTTAAAAGAAACATTTGTTTGGTTGTGACAAAGTGCCACTACCAACCAATACTTGTGAAGTAATATGTTCAGGTATGAATCCCCAAAGTTCATGTTTATCTAAATTAGGAACATTTAATGATTGATCGTGAAGAAATGTGGTTCGCCTCTTTCTTATAGTGGTAATTGAATATAAATATTTATATAATTGTTTAAAAGCTATGCTTAAAACATTTTTTTTTGTGTACATCAAGTTTACATTTTGAAAGACCATGGCTATATCCAATTCCAGACAAAATTGAAGCACTCAAATTTAGCATTTATCTTTTTATTCATTTATTGAGCATTTATTGATTAAAAAAAGAAATGTCAATTGGCATTGAGTTTGTCCTCCTGGGTTTCTGTGAGCTAATCTGAATTTCTAGCACTTTCAATCTTTAAAAAAAAGAAGTTTTTTTTCTTTTAAAAATTTCAGCTTATATGTTCCTATGTTTATAATTTTGTATTTGATCCTGTGTATGTATGTGCCATTAGTTTGTTGTGTAGATTTCATCAATATTTGTGTATTTTTCTCCTCCAAAAAGAATCAGTATATTTTTTAATAGACATTTCACTAAAACCTTCTTGTGCCCCCACTCCCCTTTCAGGCCCGTTGGGTAACCAGCGTTGCCTTCTCTATTGAAATTGTATATAATTAACACAACAACAACAACAACAACAACAACAACAACAAAATATTCTACAACCAAGTATTTGTAACAATTTGTAATCTAATTGCCTTTCAGAGAGCATGGTGAGCATGACACATCATCACCACAATCTGGAATAGAGAAACTACCAGATTGACCTCTTCTTCAGGTCAAAAGACTAGGTCCTGTTTTTTCCCACATAGTTCCATTTCACAGCACATTATCTGGGAACCCAGTTTTTAAAGCACTTTTATTTTGCAACCATAACAACTGTCTGACGCATGATAAATAAAGGTGAAATAACAAACTACAAACTAATGACAGGAAAAGGACTGTACTGCTGCCTAGTAGCTACAGAAAACATGTTGTCTCTAGACAGGAAAATGACTGTACTGCTGCCTAGTAGCTACAGAATACATGTTGCTGCTCTACAGACATGTTGTCTCTAAAAAAGGACTGTACTGCTGCCTAGTAGCTACATGTTGTCTCTAGACAGGAAAAGGACTGTACTGCTGCCTAGTAGCTACAGAATACATGTTGTCTCTAGACAGGAAAAGGACTGTACTGCTGCCTAGTAGCTACAGAATACATGTTGTCTATAGGAATACAGTTGAAAAAGGACTGTACTGCTGCCTAGTAGCTACAGAATACATGTTGTCTATAGGCAGGAAAACTGTACTGCTGCCTAGTAGCTACAGTACTGCTGCCTAGTAGCTACAGAATACATGTTGTCTCTAGACAGGAAAAGTTGTCTCTACTGTACTGCTGCCTAGTAGCTACATGTTGTCTAATAAAAGGCATGTTGTCTCTAGTTGTCTCTAGACAGGAAAAGGGCTGTACTGCTGCCTAGTAGCTACAGAATACATGTTGTCTCTAGACAGGAAAAGGACTGTACTGCTGCCTAGTAGCTACAGAATACATGTTGTCTCTAGACAGGAAAAAGCTTGTACTGCTGCCTAGTAGCTACAGAATACATGTTGTCTCTAGACAGGAAAAGGACTTGTACTGCTGCTAGTAGCTACAGAATACATGTTGTCTCTAGACAGGAAAAGGACTGTACTGCTGCCAGAATACATGTTGTCTAGTACTGCTGCCTAGTAGCTACAGAATACATGTTGTCTCTAGACAGGAAAAGGACTGTACTGCTATGCCTAGTAGCTACAGGGAATACATGTTGTCTAGGCAGGAAAAGGACTGTACTGCTGCCTAGTAGCTACAGAATACATGTTGTCTCTAGACAGGAAAAGGACTGTACTGCTGCCTAGTAGCTACAGAATACATGTTGTCTATAGACAGGAAAAGGACTGTACTGCTGCCTAGTAGCTACAGGTTGTCTCTAGACAGGAAAAGGACTGTACTGCTGCCTAGTAGCTACACAATACATGTTGTCTCTAGACAGGAAAAGGACTGTCCTGCTGCCTAGTAGCTACAGAATACATGTTGTCTCTAGACAGGAAAAGGACTGTACTGCTGCCTAGTAGCTACAGAATACATGTTGTCTCTAGGCAGGAAAAGGACTGTACTGCTGCCTACAGAATACATGTTGTCTATAGGCAGAAGGACTGGTACATGTTGTCTATAGCAGAATGTACATGTTGTCTATAGGCAGGAAAAGGTACTGCTGCCTGGTGCTACAGAATACATGTTGTCTATAGGCAGGAAAGGACTGTAGCTGCCTAGTACAGAATACATGTTGTCTCTAGACAGGAAAAGGACTGTACTGCTGCCTAGTAGCTAGCTACACTGTAATAGCTACAGAATACATGTTGTCTCTAGACAGGAAAAGGACTGTACTGCTGCCTAGTAGCTACAGAATACATGTTGTCTCTAGACAGGAAAAGGACTGTACTGCTGCCTAGTAGCTACAGAATACATGTTGTCTCTAGACAGGAAAAGGACTGTACTGCTGCCTAGTAGCTAGAATACATGTTGTCTCTAGACAGGAAAAGGACTGTACTGCTGCCTAGTAGCTACAGAATACATGTTGTCTCTAGACAGGAAAAGGACTGTCCTGCTGCCTAGTAGCTACAGAATACATGTTGTCTCTAGACAGGAAAAGGCTTGTGCTGCTGCTGTGCCAGGGGCTGCTACAGAGAAGGCAAGTCTCCATCTGTTGGTTACAGGGACAGTTTTACAGTAGACCTCACCCCAGAGAAGTAGACCTCACCCCACACATGACAGTTTACAGTAGACCTCCCCCATCTGTCCCAGACAGTTTACAGTAGACAGTTTACAGTAGACACCCCACACATGACAGTTTACAGTAGACCTCACCCCACATGACAGTTTACAGACCCCAGACAGTTTACAGTAGACCTCACCCCACACATGACAGTTTACACCCCACACATGACAGTAGACCTCACCCCACACATGACAGTTTACAGTAGACCTCACCCCACACATGACAGTTTACAACACATGACAGCAAAGAAGATGGATATGCCAATAATTGATTAGCGGAAGAAAAGTAAAGTAGTTGTTGGGGGCAGCGGTAAATGCTACGTTTTGCACCGCCTTGGGAAGTGGCCATTTCAGGAGTATTTCAGCGGGTCTTCAGTCTCCTCGGGATGCCATAATCATTTCATCCATCCCACCTGTTCTGGAGAGACAAACTCTGCTAAACCTCTGCTGAGACACTCCTGAAGGGGCCTATCTCTGACGGTGGTGTTGCACCATGATTCAAACCAGCAAATTAGTTCATGGGCATCGTTAATGGAAAGGTTGTGGAAGTAATGTCTCACCTTAAACTTTGACTGAGTGCCAAGCGGATGTTTTCCCTACAGCGCCTTGTTGTTGGTTCATTACCTCGACTGCGCCTACTGGAGATGCATTTGTCTTCACCTTTCCTCTGTACTAGTAGGTGCAGAACACACAATTTAAGGGAGTTCTTTCATCCATTTTTAAGTCAGAAAAGCGGTTTTTGGATATCATTAATGCTTTCTTTTGTTGTTGTTGCTTTTAGTGAGAAACTGGGTACTGTCTGGTGAAGACAAGATTCACATGTCGTTTTACATCATTTTTTTTAGCTTAATGTATGTCTTCCAAGCTCTTTGTGTATGTTGTTTAGCGACATCTACCTTATGTTTAGTACTTTATTACAGCCACCTCTGGGGGGGAGGTCATCCTTACACTATTTTATATAGCATGGAGTTTATCAACTACAGGAGAATTGTATAAAAAAATATTCTTCAGAGAAACAGCTTTTTTGTTTGTTTCATATCTCACATGCAATCAGTTGCTGCAAAGTGCCAGATTTTGTATATTGGTTGATCCAAAGAGATGCCATAACAACAAACATATTTACTGATTGTACAGTACATTGTATCTTTGAACTGTCATGTGTTATGTTATTAAAATACAAACCCACGGTTTCATACTTTGGTTGTAAGTTTTACTCCTTTTTGTCTTTTGAAAGGAGGATGGTTAGAGTGTTTGACTAGTAACCGGAAGGTTGTGAGTTCAAACCCCCGAGCTGACAAGGTACAAATCTGTCGTTCTGCCCCTGAACAGGCAGTTAACCCACTGTTCCCAGGCCGTCATTGAAAATAAGAATGTGTTCTTAACTGACTTGCCTGGTTAAATAAAGGTAAAAAAAGAAATAAAAAAAGAACACAAATTGGAAATGGACTCATCAGACTCATGTTGAAAAAGACATTGAACATTCCTCGAGCCCTACACCACATTGCTCTCCACAGATGATTTGACACACTGGACGTTGCTAAGGGTCTTGTTGCTAGAGCTGAGCTCAGGCCATTGGACAACCGTAATTACAGTATGATGTCATACAGGATGATGCAGCTAACCTATAGCTACACAGACTCACAAATACACTTCCAGGTTTCAGACTGCGCTATACACACAAAAAAATTCAAATATGCTTTTTAAGATTTTTGCTGGGCAAGGTTGTTAAAATGTATAGGAGGGTAGCGTACTGTGATCCCACAATGTGTAATCTGATCCCTACTCCTCAAGACCCACAACATACAGAAGAGAACAATGTATAATCTGATCCCTACCCCTCAAGACCCACAACATACAGAAGAGGACAATGTGTAATCTGATCCCTACCCCTCAAGACCCACAACATACAGAAGAGGACAATGTGTAATCTGATCTCTACCCCTCAAGACCCACAACACACAGAAGAGGACAATGTGATCTCTAAAGACCCACAACATACAGAAGAGGACAATGATCTGATCCCTACCCTCAAGACCCACAACATACAGAAGAGGACAATGTGTAATCTGATCCCTACCCCTCAAGACCCACAACATACAGAAGAGGACAATGTGTAATCTGATCCCTACCCCTCAAGACCCACAACATACAGAAGAGGACAATGTGTAATCTGATCCCTACCCAAGACCCACAACATACAAAGACCCTGATCCCCTAACACAACATACAGAAGAGGACAATGTGTAATCTGATCCCTACCCCTCAAGACCCACAACATACAGAAGAGGACAATGTGTAATCACAGTCCTCAAGACCCACAACATACAGAAGACCTGATCCCTACAAGACATACAGAAGAGGACAATGTGTAATCTGATCTCTACCCCTCAAGACCCACAACATACAGAAGAGGACCATGTGTAATCTGATCCCTACCCCTCAAGACCCACAACATACAGAAGAGGACCATGTGTAATCTGATCCATACCCCTCAGGTTTAATTAGTCGTTTGGGATACACCGTCTAATAAAATGCTCCCTTGCAACAACAATAATAATAAATAATGAAAGATAAGAATATGAACATAAAGTAAATGTTTCAGTAGAATAGAATAAACGTTTTTAGCTTAATTATAATACAGGTATGTACAATTTATAGTCTAATATTTACACATGTTTTGGGTATGGAGGGAAAATGTTTAAATGTTGCAGTATTTAGCAATCATAATAAAGAGTCTGGTAGCAGAGTGTGTGTGTGTATGTGTGAGAGAGAGTGAGTCAGTGCAGGTGGTCAGTTCAATTGTTCCAGCAGTCTGATGGCTTGTAGACAGAAACTGTCTCTGAGCCCGTTGGTATCAGACCTCATGCTCCGATAGCATCTACCCGACGATAAGACGAACAGCTCGTGGCTGAGGTTTGTGTAAAGGCCTTGATGATGCTGCGTGCCTTCTTCAGGCACCGTTTCCAGTAGATGTCTTGGGTGGGTTGGAGCACGGTCCCAGTGATGCTACTGGGTCATCTTCACCACCTGCTGGAGGGCCTTGCTGTCGTGGATGTAGCCATTTCCGTAGCCAGCCGTGATGCAACTGGTCAGGACACTGGAGATGGGGCAGTGGTAGTATTTGAGGACTGAATTTCTTCAGTCGCCTTTAGGAAGTAGAAACGCTGTTGCGCCCTCTTGACAAGAGTGGTGGTGTTATAAGTCCATGTTATAAGTCCTTTGTGAATTGGACGCAAAGGAACTTAAAAACGGCTGACTCTCTCTACTGCCGTCCCGTGGATCAGGGCATGTTCCCTCCTCTACTTCCTGAAGTCAACAATCAACTCCTTTGTATAGCTGAGGTTGTTCCAGTTCCAGCCAACATCCAGCAACTTTCCCAGCCATTGGAAGAGGAGTGGGGCAACATTCCACAGGTCACAATTAACAGCCTGATCAACTCTATGCGAGGGACATGTCACTCGCGCTGCATGAGGCAAATGGTGGTCACACCAGATACCGACTGGTTTTCTGATCCACGCCCCCTACCTTTTTGTTTTACGTATCTGCCACCAACAGAAGCATATCTATATTCCCATTCATGTGAAGTCAATAGATTAGTGCCTAGTGAATGTAATTAAAACGACTGATTTCCTTATATGAACTGTAAATCAGTCAAAATTGTTGCGTTTTATTAATTATTATATATATAAATATAAATTGACAGAGCGAACAGGACGACGGAACTTCAGAAAGCATTACTTTGGCTTTTCTATATGAAAATTACACACAATCCCTGCCGATCAAACATTTTTGTCATAAATTAATAGCCTAGTTTAAAGAGACGCATTCAAATTCCAACGTCGCATCAGTACTTTATTAGTTTCATAAATTATATCACTGGGCATTCTGTAAAGAAAAGGGGACACGAAACAGGTTCTTAAAAATCATGCTTTTGGCTAAAACAATGACATGATATTTATATAGTCAAGAGTCCCCACTACAGCAAACCTCAGCAATACAACGTGTTGTATTTACACAGTCAACACTCATTCACACGCATACATACAACGGCTCCGGTCAGTCAAATGTACATCTGCAGGAAATCTCTCCAGAAATCTGTTTGTTGGGCCCAGGGGAGGAAGTCTGTCCGTCTCTGAATCAGAGAGCAGTGAGAGCTGGCAGCTCAGGAACACTTCGACACTAAAGCCCGGTTCACACTGGCTGTTTGAAGTGACTCAAATACAATTGATTTGCATATCCAATTCAAATCTGTTTTTTTTTCCCTGCAGTCTAAAACAGCCAAAAAGTACATGGAATCTGATATTTCAAGCCATCTTCCCAGCCATGGCTTTTTCATGTGCCCTCAATTTTTAAGACTGTTATTTGTCATATCTTGTTGCTTGCTAGCTACTCTTGTTGACAGTTTGACAAGAACATGTGGTAACTAACTAGGTTGTTTACAAAACAAATTAGTGAATGTTCTAAAAAGCTAAACAGCTACCTAGCTAGCTCGTTGACTGCCTTGGTTAACCAAAAAGGATTTGTTTTGAAAGTTGGACCATCTTGTCCTTTGAGGCTTTAAAAGTGTTTTTACACTATGATTTAACATTCTAAGCAACTGTGAAACTTCCATGAGACACATTGTTTATCATCACCTTAGGTTGTTGGCCATAACTTCCAAGTGATGGGAAGCACCACCACCAATCAGACGACACCAAAGACCCGTCGTTACTATGACAACTAGCGTAGCCGTGTCAGCAATGACTGCTGTCTGAACACACACACCTAATTTGGTCATTTGTAACTTGCTGTTTTGTTGTCCGAACAGCAAGTTGTTGTTGAAAAAACTGATTTTTGAGAATTAAGGCCTACAGTGTGAACAAGGCTTTACAGAGGGAAGAAAAAGACCGATGCAATACTGACTGTGGAGGTGAATGTGAGAGACTGAGTGGAGAAGTATGATTCATTCAGTGAAACACTACATGGTGAATGGAGTAATCCCCTCTCTTCCAGTGCAGCTCTATCCCACCACCACCTGCTGGGCAAGACCACCACCGGACTGTCCTCTGCTTGGTTGCTATGCTCTTCGTCAAGGGAAACTGTCGGGTAATAACATTGACCTAAAAGGCTGCATTCCTGAAAGCTCAGCTCTCAAACATACAAGACCCAGTTTCCTGGACCTAAATTAAACCTATTCCTGGACTCAAAATGACCTTTAAATGGTAATTCTCCATAGAGAATTATGTTTAATCCAGGACCGGGCTTAATCTGGGTTTGAGGAACTGGCCCATAGAATAAAGTAAATGGTAAAAATATGCCCATGATAGAAAAGGTCTGGAATATTCTGAATCTCATTCACCCCACTTTCATTCAGTTGTGTAGGTCCCATGTTATAGTTTACAGGATCTTCTGCATTTCAGACTCCACAATCAAGAGGAACTCCATCTACAAGACGAGAACCACTGGTGAGGAATTCTAGCTGGGTAACAGAGAGTAAACCCAGTGAAGGATCTGCCCATGAATACAACAGGTTGACATGTAGTACCTTCTTGAACCTATCGACAATCTAAACCACATTGTCGATCTTACACAGCACCGACTTGGCTCGTGGTTGATGGGGAATAACTGTACTCCACTTAGATGCTCAATGACAGAATCATGTTTAAGGTATTCCTAGAAGACATTGATGCTCAGGGACAACCGACAACGATAGTTAGTGAGACACTGCTATTCTGACACTAAACTCAAAACATTTAACATGACCTTTATGAAACCAAACAGTCATACTTAAAAAAACAAAAAACAAAAAAAAAACAGTTCAGTGGGACCCTGGAGCTGATGACATCACCTAGTACTGCAATGTGTACAACCATTTTAAACAGTTTCTCCGAGGTTAAAGCCCAGAAATTATATAGGTGATTTGAAGGAATACTACTTTTCATCAAAATTTACTTTCGTTCCATAACAGTTCATATTTCAACAGTCTTAAGCCAAAGTGGCTTCCCTGCAAGTAATATTTAAAGAGAAAATTAAATTTATGCTTCTCCCACATTGAAATCCGGTCGCTTTAAAAAAGATACATTTTAGACAATATGTTACCTTAAATGTGAGAGACAATTGTTTTTCAGAGTCAAATTTAGAATGATTTTAGTTGTGGCTGAAATGGTCCAAAAAAATCTGAAAATTTCAATATCCATGCCTGTTCCAATGTTAGACTTCCATTTCCCCAGCATATTTTCAGACAAAAAAATAATAATACTTACGACGTTACAACTGTGACCTCTGATCATAAACGTATCTGGCATAAAGATAAATAAACTAACTTTACAGAGAGAGTGTGTGTGAAAGAAGTTACGACTAAAATAGCTTACTGATTTTAAAACAATAAAGTTCAATTCTGAACCAATGCACTTGAGTCGTCCTGTGGAACCCAGGCTTGCTCAAAAGCAGACAGTAAAACGTACAGAGACTGTTTCATTTGACATGCTTTGGCCCATGTTGTGTACAAGGTGAAACACTGTAGAAAACATTGACTGTCAATAGGAAATCTCTGTGTCTCTGGACATCCAATCACAGGGAGGAAAGATCGTTGAGTTTGCAGGCTGCGCGCCATCTTACTGTCATCTCTCCATGCCTATTGGGTGGCAGGGAGGGGCCCTGTTCCACAAACACCACCTCACGTCCATGTGTCCACACACACGCAAGCCAGTGATTGCTGGACATAAAGAAAAAAGTAGAAAAAATGAAAAATAATGTGACAAAAAAACAAAAAAACAGCAGAAACCAACAAAGTCGATTTTTTGACGGCAGCATAGATCTTCCGTATGAACGTGTACGCTGCGTAAAAGCCGATTGTCCCTGTAAGGAGCCAGAAGGACAGGACCATGAGAGCCGTGTAGCCAAAGTACAACAGGGAAGGAATAAACTCCACGATGTCCAGCTGGAAGAGAGAAACACAACGTCAACTTTGTTAGTTAGAGCTACCAGCCAATAAGCCAGCCAATCTAAGCAGCTACCAGCCAATCTAACTTACTTCTACCAGCCAATCTAAGCAGCTACCAGCCAATCTAAGCAGCTACCAGCCAATCTAAGCAGCTAAAACAAACTCATTCAGAAGTTGATCTCAAAACGCTTCGATGGTTACCTTGTTGACAAAGTAGAAGACAGCGTAAACAAGGGCGTAGAAGGCCGAGCCCCCTGATACCAGGAAGGTCCTCCACCACCAGCGGTAGTCCTGCAGGAGACAGACCACACAGTTGGGCATGTATGTGACGTCACAACTCAATCATACCTCCCCGTCTCTATCAAGTTCTACTGAACTACTGTGGTTAAGAACTGAATATCTCAGAACTTCAGTTCCACACTCAATGCTTTCACTATGCAACGCCCCATATACACACACACAGCAGCCAAACAGCAGGGCACCGTCTCACCTCTGCGCAGAGCTGGAAGTAGACCATGACGATACTAATCTGGGAGCAGGACACCACCAGGATGATGAACACCAGGGAAGAGGAAACCAAACAGGTAGTAGAACTGGTTCTCCCAGATGGCCTGCAGATGGAGGATTCACAGTCAGACAACACCTATTAGACTGGTGCAGCATGCAGCAGAGACATGGGCCAGACTCCGGCCGGGCGGCAGGAACATAGGCTAAGACTCTGTGCCGGAGCGCGCGAAGCAAGACATGGGCCAGACTCCGGCCGGGCGCGCGGCAGAGACATGGGCCAGACCAATACTGGGCTGTTTTAGACATTCAGAAGGGTGAAGAATAAAAATCCCTACTGAGGACAAATAGAGACAACTGTACAAATGATCACTAACCCAAAACAGGTCTAAAATAGACCAATTAGAATAATGTTGTTCCAACTTCCCTGGTATCCTTACTAATAGTGAGCTCACAACTTCTTCCCTACCGGCGAATTAAGGAAGTTCTGACGAGTGCGACAAAGTTGAGGATATTTTTCAAGGAAAGTAGGAAGCCCAGGTTTCGATTAAGCAATAAGGCATGAGGAGGTGTGGTATATGGCCAATATACCACGGCTAAGGGCTATTCTTAGCCACAACGCAAAGCATCCGACACAGAGAAAAGACGAGACAATGTGGTCTCAAAACAGAGACCAGTAATATAACAGAATCTGTAGCAGCTGGCTGTCACTTCTTTTTTGGTTTGGTGTTTACAGAACAGTTGTGGCTTTTCAAATAATATCAGCTAGTCGAAATGCCTCAAGAAGTTTAAAATAATGTATTTTTTTTGCTCTACTCTCTTGACCAATCAGAGTGAAGCAAAATGCCACCACCGCAGATAGTGGGTAATGTGTCAAGGCCATGTGACATCTGAAGTAGCTCAATTTGCCGTACATAAAAACTACATTCTAAAGTTGGTTGTTTTATTAAATTATTTAGAATGGCATGGTATATCCTCACGTGTAACAATGTAACATGTACAATTCAAAATTTATACAAAAGCTTTATCCATTGTTAAAATAAGCCTCATTTTTTTTTACAAAATTAAAAAAAACAATAAAACAATCGGAACAAAATGAATACTCACAGGTGTTAATACTAAAGTCCGTTGGGACCCCTAGTGGTGTCTGTTGTAACTTGTAATAAACAAGATCCATTTTTGATGGACTTCACCTACGACAGTTCCCCTCTACACTCCTATTTCAACAGGCTAGAATAGAACAGGCTAGAATAGAACAGGCTAGAATAGAACAGGCTAGAATAGAACAGGCTAGAATAGAACAGGCTAGAATAGAACAAGCTTCTACTCACACTGAAGATGAAGAAGAGCTCAATGAACATAGCACCAAACGGTAGAATCCCAGCCATTAGGATGCTTTAAAAAAAAAGAGAAAATGTTATGACACTGCATTAGGATTAACAGTGATTTAATGACAAGTTGTGTGACTGGATATGAGGAAAGGTTTTGCTCCCCAGCAGGTATTCCCAAACTGGGGTACCCCAAATAGAAATGTGATTCACATTAAAAATACAAATATTTTTCTTCACATTTTCAAACAGTCCATTTATATTTTCCAACGGGGCTGTCCATTTGGGTGAGGTTTTTTCACCCTCGCCTGAGTAGCCTCCTTTCACTGCCAAAAATCAAATGAAACCATCTAGTGTTCAGCGAAATAACAATAATGTTAAATACAGGTAGCCTAATCAAATAATTAACATCCAATCACATTAGCCTTCTCTCTGACAGGAAACCTTCACTCTTTCAGACATTTAGAAACAAAAGATCACAATTTGAAAAATAAGCCAGAGTTTGAGAGAATAAAGAGGACTTTTGAGTAGTAAGACGTGTATAATAGCAACAGATACCGTTAATAAGAAGGGGATAGAAGCGTCGTATATGGTGAGCTACCGAGTGACTAGAACAGGCAAGCACCATACTGTTGAGGACTTAATTCTTCCTACTGCCGCAATTATGGCGGGGACAACGCTGGGGGAAAAGGCAAAAAAAAAAAAAAAAAAACTGTACAGACAAATGACTTCATCAAACAGCACTGTTTCACAACGCATCAGTGACATGGCAGGACATGTTTTGAAACAATCACTGCTTCGCATACAAGCTAGTGAATTATATGCGTTGCAGCTGGATGAGTCAGCCTTTGCGGGCCGGGCACAGCTCCTGCGATATGTCCGTTACATTTATGGGTGGGGTGTGTGTGTCAATTAAGGAAGACATCCTCTTCTGCAAACCAGGACAACATGGTTATTTTTAAAGTACTGGACAGCTTTGTGATAAATGGACTTTGGTGGTCAAGATGTGTTGGTATCTGTACTGATGGCGCAAAAGCAATGACAGGGAGACAGTGGAGTGGTAACACGCGTGCAAGCAGTTGCTCCCGACGACACT
>NW_027008062.1:7500-55660 GCF_036934945.1 Oncorhynchus masou masou | reverse complement strand
CTGCGGTGTGCTAAGAGCCTCGGTGGACGCTGCGGTGTAGCTAAGAGCCTCTCGGTGGACGCTGCGGTGTAGCTAAGAGCCTCTCGGTGGACGCTGCGGTGTAGCTAAGAGCCTCTCGGTGGACGCTGCGGTGTAGCTAAGAGCCTCTCGGTGGACGCTGCGGTGTAGCTAAGAGCTAAGAGCCTCTCGGTGGACGCTGCGGTGTAGCTAAGAGCCTCTCGGTGGACGCTGCGGTGTAGCTAAGAGCCTCTCGGTGGACGCTGCGGTAGCTAAGAGCCTCTCGGTGGAGCCTCTCGGTGGACGCTGCGGTGTAGCTAAGAGCCTCTCGGTGGACGCTGCGGTGTAGCTAAGAGCCTCTCGGTGGACGCTGCGGTGTAGCTAAGAGCCTCTCGGTGGACGCTAGCTAAGAGTCGGTGGACGCTAAGAGCCTCTCGGTGGACGCTGCGGGTGTAGCTAAGAGCCTCTCGGTGGACGCTGCGGTGTAGCTAAGAGCCTCTCGGTGGACGCTGCGGTGTAGCTAAGAGCCTCGGTGGACGCTCGGTGGACGTGGACTGCGGTGTAGCTAAGAGCCTCTCGGTGGACGCTGCGGTGTAGCTAAGAGCCTCTCGGTGGACGCTGCGGTGTAGCTAAGAGCCTCTCGGTGGACGCTGCGGTGTAGCTAAGAGCCTCTCGGTGGACGCTGCGGTGTAGCTAAGAGCCTCGGTGGACGCTGCGGTGTAGCTAAGAGCCTCTCGGTGGACGCTGCGGTGTAGCTAAGAGCCTCTCGGTGGACGCTGCGGTGTAGCTAAGAGCCTCTCGGTGGACGCTGCGGTGTAGCTAAGAGCCTCTCGGTGGACGCTGCGGTGTAGCTAAGAGCCTCTCGGTGGACGCTGCGGTGTAGCTAAGAGCCTCTCGGTGGACGCTGCGGTGTAGCTAAGAGCCTCTCGGTGGACGCTGCGGGTCTGGACGGTGCTAAGAGCCTCTCGGTGGACGCTGCGGTGTAGCTAAGAGCCTCTCGGTGGACGCTGCGGTGTAGCTAAGAGCCTCTCGGTGGACGCTGCGGTGTAGCTAAGAGCCTCTCGGTGGACGCTGCGGTGTAGCTAAGAGCCTCTCGGTGGACGCTGCGGTGTAGCTAAGAGCGCCGTGTAGCTAAGAGCCTCTCGGTGGACGCTGCCGTGTAGCTAAGAGCCTCTCGGTGGACGCTGCCGTGTAGCTAAGAGCCTCTCGGTGGACGCTGCCGTGGAGCTAAGAGCCTCTCGGTGGACGCTGCAGTGAACCCAAGTGTCGTCGGGAGCAACTGCTTGCACGCGTGTTACCACTCCACTGTCTCCCTGTCATTGCTTTTGCGCCATCAGTACAGATACCAACACATCTTGACCACCAAAGTCCATTTATCACAAAGCTGTCCAGTACTTTAAAAATAACCATGTTGTCCTGGTTTGCAGAAGAGGATGTCTTCCTTAATTGACACACACCCCCCACCCATAAATGTAACGGACATATCGCAGGAGCTGTGCCCGGCCCGCAAAGGCTGACTCATCCAGCTGCAACGCATATAATTCACTAGCTTGTATGCGAAGCAGTGATTGTTTCAAAACATGTCCTGCCATGTCACTGATGCGTTGTGAAACAGTGCTGTTTGATGAAGTCATATGTCTGTACAGTTTTTTTTTTTTTTTTTTTTTTGCCTTTTCCCCCAGCGTTGTCCCCGCCATAATTGCGGCAGTAGGAAGAATTAAGTCCTCCTCAACAGTATGGTGCTTGCCTGTTCTAGTCACTCGGTAGCTCACCATATACGATGCTTCTATCCCCTTCTTATTAACGGTATCTGTTGCTATTATACACGTCTTACTACTCAAAAGTCCTCTTTATTCTCTCAAACTCTGGCTTATTTTTTAAATTGTGATCTTTTGTTTCTAAATGTCTGAAAGAGTGAAGGTTTCCTGTCAGAGAGAAGGTTAATGTGATTGGATGTTAATTATTTGATTAGGCTACCTGTATTTAACATTATTGTTATTTCGCTGAACACTAGATGGTTTCATTTGATTTTTGGCAGTGAAAGGAGGCTACTCAGGCGAGGGTGAAAAAACCTCACCCAAATGGACAGCCCCGTTGGAAAATATAAATGGACTGTTTGAAAATGTGAAGAAAAATATTTGTATTTTTAATGTGAATCACATTTTTATTTGGGGTACCCCAGTTTGGGAATACCTGCTGGGGAGCAAAACTTTTCCTCATATCCAGTCACACAACTTGTCATTAAATCACTGTTAATCCTAATGCAGTGTCATAACATTTTCTCTTTTTTTTTTAAAGCATCCTGATGGCTGGGATTCTACCGTTTGGTGCTATGTTCATTGAGCTCTTCTTCATCTTCAGTGTGAGTAGAAGCTTGTTCTATTCTAGCCTGTTCTATTCTAGCCTGTTCTATTCTAGCCTGTTCTATTCTAGCCTGTTCTATTCTAGCCTGTTCTATTCTAGCCTGTTGAAATAGGAGTGTAGAGGGGAACTGTCGTAGGTGAAGTCCATCAAAAATGGATCTTGTTTATTACAAGTTACAACAGACACCACTAGGGTCCCAACGGACTTTAGTATTAACACCTGTGAGTATTCATTTTGTTCCGATTGTTTTTTTATTTAATTTTGTAAAAAAAAAAAAATAGGCTTATTTTAACAATGGATAAAGCTTTTGTATAAATTTTGAATTGTACATGTTACATTGTTACACGTGAGGATATACCATGTCATTCTAAATAATTTAATAAAACAACCAACTTTAGAATGAAGTTTTTATGTACGGCAAATTGAGCTACTTCAGATGTCACATGGCCTT
This sequence comes from Oncorhynchus masou masou, assembly GCF_036934945.1. Lineage (NCBI taxonomy): Eukaryota > Metazoa > Chordata > Actinopteri > Salmoniformes > Salmonidae > Oncorhynchus > Oncorhynchus masou. The sequence goes on along the minus strand of NW_027008062.1, from coordinate 52,848 downwards.
GACACATTACCCACTATCTGCTGTGGTGGCATTTTGCTTCACTCTGATTGGTCAAGAGAGTAGAGCAAAAAAAATATATTATTTTAAACTTCTTGAGGCATTTCGACTAGCTGATATTATTCGAAAAGCCACAACTGTTCTGTAAACACCAAACCAAAAAAAAAGTGACAGCCAGCTGCTACAGATTCTGTTGTATTACTGGTCTCTGTTTTGAGACCACATTGTCTCGTCTTTTCTCTGTGTCGGATGCTTTGTGTCGTGGCTAAGAAAAGCCCTTAGCCGTGGTATATTGGCCATATACCACACCTCCTCATGCCTTATTGCTTAATCGAAACCTGGGCTTTCTACTTTCCTGTCCTTCATTGAAAAATATCCTCAACTTTGTCGCACTCGTCAGAACTTCCTTAATTCGCCGGTAGGGAAGAAGTTGTGAGCTCACTATTAGTAAGGACACCAGGGGAAGTTGGAACAACATTCAGAATTTTGGTCTATTTTAGACCTGTTTTGGGTTAGTGATCATTTGTACAGTTGTCTCTTTGTTCTCAGTAGGGATTTTTATTCTTCACCCTTCTGAATGTCTAAAACAGCCCAGTATTGGTCTGGCCCATGTCTCTGCCGCGCGCCCGGCCGGAGTCTGGCCCATGTCTCTGCCGCGCGCCCGGCCGGAGTCTGGCCCATGTCTCTGCCGCGCGCCCGGCCGGAGTCTGGCCCATGTCTCTGCCGCGCGCCCGGCCGGAGTCTGGCCCATGTCTCTGCCGCGCGCCCGGCCGGGGTCTGGCCCATGTCTCTGCCGCGCGCCCGGCCGGGGTCTGGCCCATGTCTCTGCCGCGCGCGGCACTGGTCTAATAGGTGTTGTCTGACTGTGAATCCTCCATCTGCAGGCCATCTGGGAGAACCAGTTCTACTACCTGTTTGGTTTCCTCTTCCTGGTGTTCATCATCCTGGTGGTGTCCTGCTCCCAGATTAGTATCGTCATGGTCTACTTCCAGCTCTGCGCAGAGGTGAGACGGTGCCCTGCTGTTTGGCTGCTGTGTGTGTATATGGGGCGTTGCATAGTGAAAGCATTGAGTGTGAACTGAAGTTCTGAGATATTCAGTTCTTAACCACAGTAGTTCAGTAGAACTTGATAGAGACGGGGAGGTATGATTGAGTTGTGACGTCACATACATGCCCAACTGTGTGGTCTGTCTCCTGCAGGACTACCGCTGGTGGTGGAGGACCTTCCTGGTATCAGGGGGCTCGGCCTTCTACGTCCTTGTTTACGCTGTCTTCTACTTTGTCAACAAGGTAACCATCGAAGACGTTTTGAGATCAACTTCTGAATGAGTTTGTTTTAGCTGCTTAGATTGGCTGGTAGCTGCTTAGATTGGCTGGTAGCTGCTTAGATTGGCTGGTAGCTGCTTAGATTGGCTGGTAGCTATCTAACAACAAGTTGACGTTGTGTTTCTCTCTTCCAGCTGGACATCGTGGAGTTTATTCCTTCCCTGTTGTACTTTGGCTACACGGCTCTCATGGTCCTGTCCTTCTGGCTCCTTACAGGGACAATCGGCTTTTACGCAGCGTACACGTTCATACGGAAGATCTATGCTGCCGTCAAAATCGACTGAGTTGGTTTCTGCTGTTTTTTTGTTTTTTTTGTCACATTATTTTTCATTTTTTTTACTTTTTTTTTCTTTATGTCCAGCAATCACTGGCTTGCGTGTGTGTGGACACATGGACGAGTGAGGTGGTGTTTGTGGAACAGAGACCCCCTCCCCGCCACCCAATAGGCATGGAGAGATGACAGTAAGATGGCGCGCAGCCTGCAAACTCAACGATCTTCCTCCCTGTGATTGGATGTCCAGAGACACAGAGATTTCCTATTGGACAGTCAATGTTTTCTACAGTGTTTCACCTTGTACACACAACATGGGCCAAAGCATGTCAAATGAAACAGTCTCTGTACGTTTTACTGTCTGCTTTTGGAGCAAGCCTGGGTTCCACAGGACGACTCAAGTGCATTGGTTCAGAATTGAACTTTATTGTTTTAAAATCAGTAAGCTATTTTAGTCGTAACTTCTTTCACACACACTCTCTCTGTAAAGTTAGTTTATTTATCTTTATGCCAGATACGTTTATGATCAGAGGTCACAGTTGTAACGTCGTAAGTATTATTATTTTTTGTCTGAAAATATGCTGGGAAATGGAAGTCTAACATTGGAACAGGCATGGATATTGAAATTTTCAGATTTTTTTTTGGACCATTTTCAGCCACAACTAAAATCATTCTAAATTTGACTCCCTGAAAACAATTGTCTCTCACATTTAAGGTAACATATTGTCTAAAATGTATCTTTTTTTAAAGCGACCGGATTTCAATGTGGAGAAGCATAAATTTAATTTTCTCTTTAAATATTACTTGCAGGGAAGCCACTTTGGCTTAAGACTGTTGAAATATGAACTGTTATGGAACGAAAGTAAATTTTGATGAAAAGTAGTATTCCTTCAAATCACCTATATAATTTCTGGGCTTTAACCTCGGGGAAACTGTTTAAAATGGTTGTACACATTGCAGTACTAGGTGATGTCATCAGCTCCAGGGTCCCACTGAACTGTTTTTTTTTTTTTAAGTATGACTGTTTGGTTTCATAAAGGTCATGTTAAATGTTTTGAGTTTAGTGTCAGAATAGCAGTGTCTCACTAACTATCGTTGTCGGTTGTCCCTGAGCATCAATGTCTTCTAGGATTACCTTAAACATGATTCTGTCATTGAGCATCTAAGTGGAGTACAGTTATTCCCCATCAACCACGAGCCAAGTCGGTGCTGTGTAAGATCGACAATGTGGTTTAGATTGTCGATAGGTTCAAGAAGGTACTACATGTCAACCTGTTGTATTCATGGGCAGATCCTTCACTGGGTTTACTCTCTGTTACCCAGCTAGAATTCCTCACCAGTGGTTCTCGTCTTGTAGATGGAGTTCCTCTTGATTGTGGAGTCTGAAATGCAGAAGATCCTGTAAACTATAACATGGGACCTACACAACTGAATGAAAGTGGGGTGAATGAGATTCAGAATATTCCAGACCTTTTCTATCATGGGCATATTTTTACCATTTACTTTATTCTATGGGCCAGTTCCTCAAACCCAGATTAAGCCCGGTCCTGGATTAAACATAATTCTCTATGGAGAATTACCATTTAAAGGTCATTTTGAGTCCAGGAATAGGTTTAATTTAGGTCCAGGAAACTGGGTCTTATGTTTGAGAGCTGAGCTTTCAGGAATGCAGCCTTTTAGGTCAATGTTATTACCCGACAGTTTCCCCTTGACGAAGAGCATAGCAACCAAGCAGAGGACAGTCCGGTGGTGGTCTTGCCCAGCAGGTGGTGGTGGGATAGAGCTGCACTGGAAGAGAGGGGGATTACTCCATTCACCATGTAGTGTTTCACTGAATGAATCATACTTCTCCACTCTCACTTAGTCTCTCACACATTCACCTCCACAGTCAGTATTGCATCGGTCTTTTTCTTCCCTCTGTAAAGCCTTGTTCACACTGTAGGCCTTAATTCTCAAATCAGTTTTTTTCAACAACAACTTGCTGTTCGGACAACAAAACAGCAAGTTACAAATGACCAAATTAGGTGTGTGTGTTCAGACAGCAGTCATTTGCTGACACGGCTACGCTAGTTGTCATAGTAACGACGGGTCTTTGGTGTCGTCTGATTGGTGGTGGTGCTTCCCATCACTTGGAAGTTATGTAACAACCTAAGGTGATGACAACAATGTGTCTCCATGGAAGTTTCACAGTTGCTTAGAATGTTAAATCATAGTGTAAAAACACTTTTAAAGCCTCAAAGGACAAGATGGTCCAACTTTCAAAACAAATCCTTTTTGGTTAACCAAGGCAGTCAACGAGCTAGCTAGGTAGCTGTTTAGCTTTTTAGAACATTCACCAATTTGTTTTGTAAACAACCTAGTTAGTTACCACATGGTCTTGTCAAACTGTCAACAAGAGTAGCTAGCAAGCAACAAGATATGACAAATAACAGTCTTAAAAATTGAGGGCACATGAAAAAGCCATGGCTGGGAAGATGGCTTGAAATATCAGATTCCATGTACTTTTTGGCTGTTTTAGACTGCAGGGAAAAAAAAAAAAAGATTTGAATTGGATATGCAAATCAATTGTATTTGAGTCACTTCAAACTGCCAGTGTGAACCGGGCTTTAGTGTCAAAGTGTTCCTGAGCTGCCAGCTCTCACTGCTCTCTGATTCAGAGACGGACAGACTTCCTCCACTGGGCCCAACAAACAGATTTCTGGAGAGATTTCCTGCAGATGTACATTTGACTGACCGGAGCTGTTGTATGTATGCGTGTGAATGAGTGTTGACTGTGTAAATACAACACGTTGTATTGCTGAGGTTTGCTGTAGTGGGGACTCTTGACTATATAAATATCATGTCATTGTTTTAGCCAAAAGCATGATTTTTAAGAACCTGTTTCGTGTCCCCTTTTCTTTACAGAATGCCCAGTGATATAATTTATGAAACTAATAAAGTACTGATGCGACGTTGGAATTTGAATGCGTCTCTTTAAACTAGGCTATTAATTTATGACAAAAATGTTTGATCGGCAGGGATTGTGTGTAATTTTCATATAGAAAAGCCAAAGTAATGCTTTCTGAAGTTCCGTCGTCCTGTTCGCTCTGTCAATTTATATTTATATATATAATAATTAATAAAACGCAACAATTTTGACTGATTTACAGTTCATATAAGGAAATCAGTCGTTTTAATTACATTCACTAGGCACTAATCTATTGACTTCACATGAATGGGAATATAGATATGCTTCTGTTGGTGGCAGATACGTAAAACAAAAAGGTAGGGGGGCGTGGATCAGAAAACCAGTCGGTATCTGGTGTGACCACCATTTGCCTCATGCAGCGCGAGTGACATGTCCCTCGCATAGAGTTGATCAGGCTGTTAATTGTGACCTGTGGAATGTTGCCCCACTCCTCTTCCAATGGCTGTGGGAAGTTGCTGGATGTTGGCTGGAACTGGAACAACCTCAGCTATACAAAGGAGTTGATTGTTGACTTCAGGAAGTAGAGGAGGGAACATGCCCTGATCCACGGGACGGCAGTAGAGAGTCAGCCGTTTTTAAGTTCCTTAGCGTCCAATTCACAAAGGACTTATAACATGGACTTATAACACCACCACTCTTGTCAAGAGGGCGCAACAGCGTTTCTACTTCCTAAAGGCGACTGAAGAAATTCAGTCCTCAAATACTACCACTGCCCCATCTCCAGTGTCCTGACCAGTTGCATCACGGCCGGCTACGGAAATGGCTACATCCACGACAGCAAGGCCCTCCAGCAGGTGGTGAAGATGACCCAGTAGCATCACTGGGACCGTGCTCCAACCCACCCAAGACATCTACTGGAAACGGTGCCTGAAGAAGGCACGCAGCATCATCAAGGCCCCTACACAAATCAGCCACGAGCTGTTCGTCTTATCGTCGGGTAGATGCTATCGGAGCATGAGGTCTGATACCAACGGGCTCAGAGACAGTTTCTGTCTACAAGCCATCAGACTGCTGGAACAATTGAACTGACCACCTGCACTGACTCACTCTCTCTCACACATACACACACACACTCTGCTACCAGACTCTTTATTATGATTGCTAAATACTGCAACATTTAAACATTTTCCCTCCATACCCAAAACATGTGTAAATATTAGACTATAAATTGTACATACCTGTATTATAATTAAGCTAAAACGTTTATTCTATTCTACTGAAACATTTACTTTATGTTCATATTCTTATCTTTCATTATTTATTATTATTGTTGTTGCAAGGGAGCATTTTATTAGACGGTGTATCCCAAACGACTAATTAAACCTGAGGGGTATGGATCAGATTACACATGGTCCTCTTCTGTATGTTGTGGGTCTTGAGGGGTAGGGATCAGATTACACATGGTCCTCTTCTGTATGTTGTGGGTCTTGAGGGGTAGAGATCAGATTACACATTGTCCTCTTCTGTATGTTGTGGGTCTTGAGGGGTAGGGATCAGATTACACATTGTCCTCTTCTGTATGTTGTGGGTCTTGAGGGGTAGGGATCAGATTACACATTGTCCTCTTCTGTATGTTGTGGGTCTTGAGGGGTAGGGATCAGATTACACATTGTCCTCTTCTGTATGTTGTGGGTCTTGAGGGGTAGGGATCAGATTACACATTGTGCTCTTCTGTATGTTGTGGGTCTTGAGGGGTAGGGATCAGATTACACATTGTCCTCTTCTGTATGTTGTGGGTCTTGAGGGGTAGGGATCAGATTACACATTGTCCTCTTCTGTATGTTGTGGGTCTTGAGGGGTAGGGATCAGATTACACATTGTCCTCTTCTGTATGTTGTGGGTCTTGAGGGGTAGGGATCAGATTACACATTGTCCTCTTCTGTATGTTGTGGGTCTTGAAGGGTAGAGATCAGATTACACATTGTCCTCTTCTGTGTGTTGTGGGTCTTGAGGGGTAGAGATCAGATTACACATTGTCCTCTTCTGTATGTTGTGGGTCTTGAGGGGTAGGGATCAGATTACACATGGTCCTCTTCTGTGTGTTGTGGGTCTTGAGGGGTAGGGATCAGATTATACATTGTTCTCTTCTGTATGTTGTGGGTCTTGAGGAGTAGGGATCAGATTACACATTGTGGGATCACAGTACGCTACCCTCCTATACATTTTAACAACCTTGCCCAGCAAAAATCTTAAAAAGCATATTTGAATTTTTTTGTGTGTATAGCGCAGTCTGAAACCTGGAAGTGTATTTGTGAGTCTGTGTAGCTATAGGTTAGCTGCATCATCCTGTATGACATCATACTGTAATTACGGTTGTCCAATGGCCTGAGCTCAGCTCTAGCAACAAGACCCTTAGCAACGTCCAGTGTGTCAAATCATCTGTGGAGAGCAATGTGGTGTAGGGCTCGAGGAATGTTCAATGTCTTTTTCAACATGAGTCTGATGAGTCCATTTCCAATTTGTGTTCTTTTTTTTATTTCTTTTTTTACCTTTATTTAACCAGGCAAGTCAGTTAAGAACACATTCTTATTTTCAATGACGGCCTGGGAACAGTGGGTTAACTGCCTGTTCAGGGGCAGAACGACAGATTTGTACCTTGTCAGCTCGGGGGTTTGAACTCACAACCTTCCGGTTACTAGTCCAACACTCTAACCATCCTCCTTTCAAAAGACAAAAAGGAGTAAAACTTACAACCAAAGTATGAAACCGTGGGTTTGTATTTTAATAACATAACACACGACAGTTCAAAGATACAATGTACTGTACAATCAGTAAATATGTTTGTTGTTATGGCATCTCTTTGGATCAACCAATATACAAAATCTGGCACTTTGCAGCAACTGATTGCATGTGAGATATGAAACAAACAAAAAAGCTGTTTCTCTGAAGAATATTTTTTTATACAATTCTCCCTGTAGTTGATAAACTCCATGCTATATAAAATAGTGTAAGGATGACCTCCCCCCCCCAGAGGTGGCTGTAATAAAGTACTAAACATAAGGTAGATGTCGCTAAACAACATACACAAAGAGCTTGGAAGACATACATTAAGCTAAAAAAAATGATGTAAAACGACATGTGAATCTTGTCTTCACCAGACAGTACCCAGTTTCTCACTAAAAAGCAACAACAACAAAAGAAAGCATTAATGATATCCAAAAACCGCTTTTCTGACTTAAAAATGGATGAAAGAATTCCCTTAAATTGTGTGTTCTGCACCTACTAGTACAGAGGAAAGGTGAAGACAAATGCATCTCCAGTAGGCGCAGTCGAGGTAATGAACCAACAACAAGGCGCTGTAGGGAAAACATCCGCTTGGCACTCAGTCAAAGTTTAAGGTGAGACATTACTTCCACAACCTTTCCATTAACGATGCCCATGAACTAATTTGCTGGTTTGAATCATGGTGCAACACCACCGTCAGAGATAGGCCCCTTCAGGAGTGTCTCAGCAGAGGTTTAGCAGAGTCTCTCCAGAACAGGTGAGATGGATGAAATGATTATGGCATCCCGAGGAGACTGAAGACCCGCTGAAATACTCCTGAAATGGCCACTTCCCAAGGCGGTGCAAAACGTAGCATTTACCGCTGCCCACAACAACTACTTTACTTTTCTTCCGCTAATCAATTATTGGCATATCCATCTTCTTTGCTGTCATGTGTGGGGTGAGGTCTACTGTAAACTGTCATGTGTGGGGTGAGGTCTACTGTAAACTGTCATGTGTGGGGTGAGGTCTACTGTAAACTGTCATGTGTGGGGTGAGGTCTACTGTAAACTGTCACGTGTGGGGTGAGGTCTACTGTAAACTGGGACAGATGGAGACTTGCCTTCTCTGTAGCAAAAGCCCTGTCTTGGCACAGCCTGGCAGCAGTACAAGCCTTTTCCTGTCTAGAGACAACATGTATTCTGTAGCTACTAGGCAGCAGGACAGTCCTTTTCCTGTCTAGAGACAACATGTATTCTGTAGCTACTAGGCAGCAGTACAGTCCTTTTCCTGTCTAGAGACAACATGTAGCTACTAGGCAGCAGTACAGTCCTTTTCCTGTCTAGAGACAACATGTATTCTGTAGCTACTAGGCAGCAGTACAGTCCTTTTCCTGTCTAGAGACAACCTGTATTCTGTAGCTACTAGGCAGCAGTACAGTCCTTTTCCTGTCTAGAGACAACATGTATTGTGTAGCTACTAGGCAGCAGTACAGTCCTTTTCCTGTCTAGAGACAACATGTATTCTGTAGCTACTAGGCAGCAGTACAGTCCTTTTCCTGCCTATAGACAACATGTATTCTGTAGCTACTAGGCAGCAGTACAGTCCTTTTCCTGCCTAGAGACAACATGTATTCTGTAGCTACTAGGCAGCAGTACAGTCCTTTTCCTGTCTAGAGACAACATGTATTCTGTAGCTACTAGGCAGCAGGACAGTCCTTTTCCTGTCTAGAGACAACATGTATTGTGTAGCTACTAGGCAGCAGTACAGTCCTTTTCCTGTCTAGAGACAACCTGTAGCTACTAGGCAGCAGTACAGTCCTTTTCCTGTCTATAGACAACATGTATTCTGTAGCTACTAGGCAGCAGTACAGTCCTTTTCCTGTCTAGAGACAACATGTATTCTGTAGCTACTAGGCAGCAGTACAGTCCTTTTCCTGCCTAGAGACAACATGTATTCTGTAGCTACTAGGCAGCAGTACAGTCCTTTTCCTGCCTAGAGACAACATGTATTCTGTAGCTACTAGGCAGCAGTACAGTCCTTTTCCTGTCTAGAGACAACATGTATTCTGTAGCTACTAGGCAGCAGTACAAGCCTTTTCCTGTCTAGAGACAACATGTATTCTGTAGCTACTAGGCAGCAGTACAGTCCTTTTCCTGTCTAGAGACAACATGTATTCTGTAGCTACTAGGCAGCAGTACAGCCCTTTTCCTGTCTAGAGACAACATGTATTCTGTAGCTACTAGGCAGCAGTACAGTCCTTTTCCTGTCTAGAGACAACATGTATTCTGTAGCTACTAGGCAGCAGTACAGTCCTTTTCCTGCCTATAGACAACATGTATTCTGTAGCTACTAGGCAGCAGTACAGTCCTTTTCCTGCCTATAGACAACATGTATTCTGTAGCTACTAGGCAGCAGTACAGTCCTTTTCCTGTCTAGAGACAACATGTATTCTGTAGCTACTAGGCAGCAGTACAGTCCTTTTCCTGTCTAGAGACAACATGTAGCTACTAGGCAGCAGTACAGTCCTTTTCCTGTCTAGAGACAACATGTATTCTGTAGCTACTAGGCAGCAGTACAGTCATTTTCCTGTCTAGAGACAACATGTTTTCTGTAGCTACTAGGCAGCAGTACAGTCCTTTTCCGTCATTAGTTTGTATTATTTCACCTTTATTTATCATGCGTCAGACAGTTGTTATGGTTGCAAAATAAAAGTGCTTTAAAAACTGGGTTCCCCAGATAATGTGCTGTGAGATGGAACTATGTGGGGAAAAAACAGGACCTAGTCTTTTTGACCTCGAAGAAGAGGTCAATCTGGTAGTTTCTCTATTCCAGATTGTGGTGATGATGTGTCATGCTCACCATGCTCTCTGAAAGGCAATTAGATTACAAATTTGTTACAAATACTTGGTTGTAGAATATTTTGTTGTTGTTGTTGTTGTTGTTGTTGTTGTTGTGTTAATTATATACAATTTCAATAGAGAAGGCAACGCTGGTTACCCAACGGGCCTGAAAGGGGAGTGGGGGCACAAGAAGGTTTTAGTGAAATGTCTATTAAAAAAATACTGATTCTTTTTGGAGGAGAAAAATACACAAATATTGATGAAATCTACACAACAAACTAATGGCACATACATACACAGGATCAAATACAAAATTATAAACATAGGAACATATAAGCTGAAATTTTAAAAGAAAAAAAACTTCTTTTTTTTTAAAGATTGAAAGTGCTAGAAATTCAGATTAGCTCACAGAAACCCAGGGAGGACAAACTCAATGCCAATTGACATTTCTTTTTTTAATCAATAAATGCTCAATAAATGAATAAAAAGAAAATGCTAAATTTGAGTGCTTCAATTTTGTCTGGAATTGGATATAGCCATGGTCTTTCAAAATGTAAACTTGATGTACACAAAAAAAAATGTTTTAAGCATAGCTTTTAAACAATTATATAAATATTTATATTCAATTACCACTATAAGAAAGAGGCGAACCACATTTCTTCACGATCAATCATTAAATGTTCCTAATTTAGATAATTTCCCAGCCTATTGGAAGTGTCAACATGAACTTTGGGGATTCATACCTGAACATATTACTTCACAAGTATTGGTTGGTAGTGGCACTTTGTCACAACCAAACAAATGTTTCTTTTAAGTTGTATTTATTTTCACATATTTGTCAACTACTTTTATAGGTCAGTCTAATTAGCTGACTGACGAGGCAATAGTAGGCTCTGATCGGTTGGTCAATTTGAATAACAATTCTACCATTATTAAAATGAAATAATAAAATATTTATTTTAATGAGCAATTGTGCAAGATTTTGTTTCCTCTCCCCAGGTTTTGGGAAGGAAAAAAAAATCAAAAATAAAATGAGGTGATGTGTTGTGTTGTTTCAAGGTCCTGTTTTAACAAACAGAAAATAACATATCATATAACAACAACAAAAACGACTAAGAAATATCCTAGTCAGTCGTCCCATGCTTTGAATGTCAAAGAGCAGGCTGGTGACTTGTTTGTTCTGGATATTGTGTATTTCTTTAAGACCCTTTCCTCCTGAAACCAGGAAGCAGCTGAGTGAGGCGTACAGACAGGAAGGGAAACAGTTCAAATCTGTACCACTGTGCACGTTTACATCTTGCAATGTTGAAATGTTCTCTGTTCCCAGCAACTGGAGCTAAAAGCAGCAATTTGTTTTGTTTTCCTTATGTTATATAGTTGTAGTTTTTTTCTTTTCTTTATACTTGGCGTATACTTGAAACTACATGTTTACTCATAGTTGCGTATGGACTGGGATGAGTACTCAAACAGACAAAGTGAAGAGAGTTGAGAAACCAAGAGGATAATATATTAATACTGTTGATATCAGTCCTTGTACGCTCAAGATGCACTTTGACTTTCTTTTGACGAATGGACTTTATATACCCCACGTGCTGGATGTTCCAAAGCCCTCTCTCCATCTATCAATCATGACGTCTGTAGGAAAGTGAAACATATCATTCATTTGTTGGCCAAAGACAGGACATTATGCATATTCTCCATCATACAAATATCACGGCCGTGATACAGAGCACGTATTGTAGGTTTACAACTTTGGGCGCAAGTTTTCAACAGGCGAGAGTTTATGAAAAAGGCATCTTAAAAACAGACCTCTTAAATCAGGTTGTGTTTCAAACTGAGAAAAATAGACTGTCGACGTCAGTCACTTTTTTTCTTTTTTAAATCGTACGAGACGATCAAAGACGTCTATGTAAAATCCTACTGGATTATTGTGCCACTAACAGCCTACGAACTACACATTTGTCAAAGTCAACAATCCACGTCTTTGTTTGAGTAGTACATGAACAGATAAACGATCCGTCCAGAGGAGAAACGCTACAAGGACAAAGCTAAATACTTCATCCCATTTTTTTTATCAATAAAATGCCAGATACAGACACATGTAAACCTGCCACATTTAAAAACACTTTTGTTTTAATACGCCTAAATACACCTTACTGACATAAAAGCAATTCTAATGTTCATTTTTGACGAGATATTTAATACACTGCAAATAACATTCTTTTACACGTTTCTCGTAACTGTCGCCGTTGTTATTTCTGTTCTCTATTCACATATGTCAGGGTTATTATTACCATGTAGCTAACAGACTGGATATATATTTGTTTTCATAGAAATAAAAATCATTAATATATGAAAGGTGGGGAATGGATATGACATGTTGCAACCCTGGAGACGCGTTGGAAACCTATGCTGGAAGATTATTTATTTATTTACCTTTATTTTACTAGGCAAGTCAGTTAAGAACAAATTCTTATTTTCAATGATGGCCTAGGAACAGTGGGTTAACTGCCTGTTCAGGGGCAGAACGACAAATTTGTACCTTGTCAGCTCGGGATTTGAACTTGCAACCTTTCAGTTACTAGTCCAACGCTCTAACCACTAGGCTACCCTGCCGCCCCACAGTCGAAGGAATGAAAATCCTCATGAGTCAAATAATGACCTGTTTTCAAGAGCAGCTTTTATAGGAGGTGGTATATCCTCCACATGGGGTCATCCTCACTGGTCTGGCCCTGGTTGAGCAGGTCACGGTGGTCAGCCAAAAGATTCCTAAAGGTAAAGAGACTTCTGCTAAGAAGAAAAGTGCTGCTCTTGAGGAACAACACAAAACATGCATGACTTGGCATGTTTTCTACCGACTCAGCTATTTTCACATCTGCTTTTCATTAAATATGTGGGCACCAGTGGTCGCTGTGTTCGGTTATCAATGTTAAAATCAACTCTCTGTTTTCACTTATATTTTACTTTCTGCGCAACTGATGAGTCTGAACAGTCATTTTTTTTAAGAGCATTTTTTCAAGACAGATATTTTGTTGTGTGGTTGTAGCCTATATTAGAGGAGGGTAATGTCCGTGGGGCAGTATCACTTTAGTTCTTCACTAATCTCCCCCGATGATGATGACAGACAGGGGGTGTTTCTGGGTAGGTGATTCAGACTTTTACCCTCACGGGAGAGACAACCCAGCATGTTCAGTCACATTTTAAAAAGCAAGAAAATTATATTTCACCCACTTCAAAACTATACTTCTGGGTCACTAGGCTTCTGGGTAACAATATATATATATATATATATATATATATTTTTGTTTTTACAATTTTCTCTAAAATGAATATTTTTTTCTTAATATTCAGACTTTGTAAAGTACCAGGTCTTCAGGCCTGCAGATGCTGCCTCCTGACTACAGAGTAGAGGGAGGGAAGTGACGAGGGGGAATAGGCTAGTGGTAGAGGTTAAAGAACTCATTCACGGCAACTCACAGTTTTATACAGAGCCGTGGTCCCATGGAACTCCCTTCCATTTCCAGTTACTCAGCAAACAGAAGAATTACCTTTAAAAACAGATTAAACAGCATCTCATGGAACAGAGGGGACTGTGAGGTGACACACACACTAAGACACACACACTAACACAGACAGACACACACACACACACACACACACACACACACACACACACACACACACACACACACACACACACATTAACACTAACACTAACACAGACACATTAACACTAACACAGACACACTAACACAGACACACTCTAACACACAGACACACTAACACAGACACACTCTAAAACACAGACACACTAGCACACAGACACACTCTTAACACACAGACACACATTAACACTAACACAGACACACTCTAACACACAGACACACTAACACAGACACACTCTAAAACACAGACACACTAGCACACAGACACACTCTTAACACACAGACACACTAGCACACAGACACACATTAACACTAACACAGACACACTAACACACAGACACACTCTAACACACAGACACACTCTAACACACAGACACACTCTAACACAGACACACTCTAACACAGACACACTCTAAAACACAGACACACTCTAAAACACAGACACACTCTAAAACACACAGACACACTAGCACACAGACACACTAGCACACAGACACACATTAACACTAACACAGACACACAGACACACTCTAACACACAGACACACTCTAACACACAGACACACTCTAACACACAGACACACTCTAACACACAGACACACTCTAACACAGACACACTCTAACACACAGACACACTCTAACACACAGACACACTCTAACACACAGACACACTCTAACACACAGACACACTCTAACACAGACACACACTAACACAGACACACTCTAACACACAGACACTCTAACACACAGACACACTCTTAACACACAGACACACTAGCACACAGACACACTCTAAAACACAGACACACTAGCACACAGACACACTAGCACACAGACACACAGACTAACACAGACGCACTAAGAGACACACACACGCATTTGAGATGTATTGTTTGTACATCCCTGTATTTTAATTTGTGTGACTGTCCTTGTGTATCAGTGTTTTGTTACTTGTCGTGTTTTTTGTGGACCCCAGGAAGAGTAGCTGCTGATTCTACAAAAGCTAAATGGGGATCCAACTAAACAAACATCAACAAAGCGAGAGGGATTTAATCATCACAGCTAAAGAAAGGCCAAACAAAAGCTCCTTAGTTTGAAAGTTTCTCGTCTTTTCCTTTTTTTTCCAACAATGGGGGTTTAGTTTCCTCTGGAGCTCAATCAAAAGCTTTTGTGCACTTCAATTAAGGCTTCTAAGTGTTCAAGTGTTTTTATGTCCACCCTTGCAGCCAGGAGGCCCCTTGGCCCCTGGGAGTGAGGCAGTGAGCTGAGGATGATGGCCTGGGGGCCCCTCATTGGAAGGCCTGGTGAAAGCGAGGCAGGGTGGTCGTGCTGAGGCTGGAGCTAAACACTGGCGGGAGAGGGTGCAGGGGCCCTAGACCCAGGCCCCTGCTGGAGCCATGCTGCTCCTGAGGTTGAGGTTGCAAAGAGGTAAGAGGTGCAGCTGTGGCAGCGGTGTGGGGCTCAGTGCCCCGCAAGGATGATGAAGAGGAGGAAGAGGAGGAGGCAGCAGATGAGGTGTACCCCATGACTAGTCCTGCTGTGCTGATGGGGGCGTTGTAGGGCGGCAGGTTGAAAGGCAGGAAGCCCAGCAGGTGAGAGAAGTCCATGTTAGCAGTGCACAGAGACTCAGCGATGACAGCAGGGCTCTTAGACAGGAGGGGGTCACCACACAGCTCGTCTGTCAGGCCTGAGGGGTGCTCTAGTCCCTCCTTGGGGTGCGAGGCAGCAGCATGATGATGATCGCCTGAGTGGTGGCCCGGCAGCCCACTCTGCAGATCCATGAGAAAGCTCTCCATCTCCACTTTGAGGGGCTTGTCCAGCAGGTATGAGGTAGATCCCAGCTGGTATTTGGGCGGCGGCTGGACGTGATGTTGCTGCTGGTGCTGTTGGGGCTGCTGCAGGTGGGGCAGCGGGGGGGAGTTTTGGATGTGGTGGTGATGGTGGTGGTGGTGGTGGTGGTGGTGCGGGGATGGAGGGGGGGCTCCATGTGGCAGCCCATCCCCATGGCAGCGGACAGGGAGCCGGGTATCAGAGAGTGGTGGTGGCCCACCTCAGGGTTGGACATGGCCTGGAGGTGGTGGGGGTTGTACATGCCCATGGGGAAGGGGGTGCTGCTGGGGAACGTCTTGGCCAGCATGGGGTCTTTGTTGGAACCCATACTGCACATCATGGGGCTGAGCTCCTCTTTGACAGTGCAGGGGGAGGAGCCAGAGCCCAGCATGCCTTGCATGTCCAGAGGGTCAGTCTTTATCTTCAGCAGCTCCTGAGAGTGGCTCTTCTTCACATGCCGCGTCAGGTGGTCCTTCCTGCCGAAGCGCTGGGCGCAGTACTGACACAGGAAGTCCTTTCTGCCGGTGTGGACCACCATGTGGCGACGCACGTCCTTCCGTGTGTAGAAGCGGCGGTCACAGTGGTCACACGGATGCTTCTTCTCCTTGGCACCTCCGGAGGACTTGCCCGAGTGGCTCTTGAGATGCTCCATCAGGGCAGGGGTATTCTCGTAGCTCTGCAGGCACACCTTACAGGTGAGGTCCCCAGCCGTGGCTGAATGCATGGCCACATGACGCTTGTAGCCCAGCTTGGTGTTGTAGTGCTTGCCACAATCCTCACACTTGAAGGCCTCTTTGTTGGGGTCATGGGTCTGCAGGTGGTTCTTCAGGTGATCTTTGCGGTGAAACATTTTCTCGCAGAACGAGCACTGGTGAGTTTTCTGCGGAGAGTGTGTGGCCATATGCCTGGATAACGAAGAGAAAGAGAGAGGGAGAGAGAGAGTACAGTATGAGAAAAAAGTCAGTGAAAGTGTTTTAGAGGAACTGTTTAAAAACTCCTGGTGGAGTGATGTTTTACCTGAACAGTTTATATTTGGAGCTGAAGGCCTTAGGGCAGTGTGGCTGGGAACAGTGGAAGGGCTTCTCTCCCGTGTGACAGAAAGAGTGAAGCCGAAGCTTATCCTGCGAACCAAACCAAGTCCCACACACCAAACACTCGTTGCCGCTGGCTCGCTCTTCCCTCTCTCTCTCTGTCCGTGGCAGGGTAGTGTCGCTGTACAGCTCGGCAGCGGCTAGTCGTTCCTCGTCCTCCGGCGTCAGTGCTGTAACATGGCGTGGAGCCTCGGCGGCACCAGCTGCCATGGCAGCCCTAGGGTGCTGTTGCCATGAAATCCCGGCCGTGGCTTCCCTGCCTTCCAGGCTCTACGTGGGGAGTGGTGGAGTACAGTGTAGGGCGTGGCTCCAGTCAGGACCGGGTAGGGCTTAGGAGGGCTACGGTCTGGGCCTCAGATAGTGCTGCTGTTGTCAATGTCTGCTGAAAAAACAAAAGTATTTGTGTACTTGTTGTTGCACTATGATGTGAGAGTGCAACTGTGTACATTTTCAAATTCCCTCACTCACTCACTCACTCACTCACTCACTCACTCACTCACTCACTCCCAACAGCTATGGTTGGGGTGAGTAGGAAATGATTCAATCAGTGTCGCTGAAGATCTGCGATTAAATTTAAAGGCAATTTCCCATTGAGCAGACATATGCAGCATTTCCCACAGGGGACCAGTATGAAAATTAATATGAAAATGTATGAACTCTCTATTGTGAGTCGCTCTGGACAAGAACGACTGCTAAATGACTCAAATGTTTAAACATAAGAATGTAAAATGAATCCACCCCCAAATCTGAGCCTATGGACTGATTATTTTTCTGCTATGAAAATGGACAAACAGACTTGACTTGTGACTTGGACAGGGCAGAGTTCCAGTCCAAACACCCATTGGACACTAGGGGGCACTAAAGGACAATGTGGCATAGTGGGACACAAATGAAAGTGAGGAATAGGAATGTCTGAGACAGTTCATTCCCAGTCATTGAGTCATTCAGCCATCCCACTCCTCACAGTAGTCATCGATGTAAAAACGTCTTATCCACTGAACGTTAGCCATGTGTTACCGATGTTTAGCACATACATGTTGTGTGCTTGGCTTCATACATGTCCTCATCATGTTGTGTGACTTCCCCCCCCCAAAAAACGTGGATACACAAAGCAGGCATTGTGTGTGTGTGTGTTTGTGTGTTTGTGTGTATGTGTATGTGTGTGTGTATGTATGTGTGTGTGTGTATGTGTGTGTGTATGTATCTGTGTGTGTGTATGTGTGTGTGTATGTGTATGTGTGTGTGTATGTATATGTATATGTGTGTGTGTATGTATGTGTGTGTGTGTGTGTATATGTGTGTTTGTGTTTGTGTATGTGTGTGTGTGTATGTGTGTGTACATGCATGTACATGTTATAAAGCTGGATAAGGCTCACATAATCCTACAGAAAACGATGAATCCCACTCAGCCCCAGGGTATGGGGGGGTTACCATAAAATAACCGGTACCAGTCTATCTGCCTAAATTCATCAGATTCCTCTAATGTATAAATCCCTACCTTTTAAATAAGAACAACACTTGTCTAGTTTGGTCAGATTAAAATGAAAATCCAACCGTTTCAGAGTGATACTGTAACTACACGTCAGGATACAGTATCATTCCTGAGTGATATTTCATACAATAATAATAATATAATAATAATAACAATAACAATAATAACAATAATAACAATAATAATAATAATAACAATAACAATAATAATAACAATAATAACAATAATAATAATAACAATAATAATAATAATAACAATAATAATAATAATAATAATAACAACAATAATAATAATAATAACAATAATAATAATAATAATAACAATAACAATAACAATAATAATAATAATAATAACAATAATATAAGCCATTTAACAGACACTTTTATCCAAAGGCACTGACAGTCATGTCAAGCGTACATTTCATACACCTTCAAGTAACACTGTTGCACCGTGTCTTTAAGTCACCTCTGCTGTCACCTCCGACCCCTCTCCTCCCACACAGCTAAGTCACATGGTCAAGTCCAAGGTCACCCTGGTCTGGCTCCTACTAACCACACCTGTGCCCCCACACTTGATATACACACAGGAAACTGTTGAGAGTCAAAAAAACAGCAGCGTTGCAGTTCTTGACACAAACTGGTGCATCTGGCACCTACTACCATACCCTGTTCAAAGGCACTTAAATATTTTTTCTTGCTCATTCACCCTCTGAATGGCACACACACATAATCCATGTTTCGATTGTCACAAGGCCTAAAAAAAATGTTCTTTGGCCTGTCTCCTCCCCTTCATCTACCCTGATTGAAGTGGATTTAACAAGAGACATCAATAAGGGATCATAGCTTTCACCTGGATTCACCTGGTCAGTCTGTCATGTTCAGAATGTTTTGTACACTCTGTCTAAATAAGTGTGTGCATACACACACACACACACACACACACACACACACACACACACACACACACACACACACACACACACACACACACACACACACACACACAGGACACACGGCACACGACACACGACACACGACACACGACACACGACACAGACACTAACCCAGTTCCCACTACCCCATCTCTGTTGATAGGTGCAGTGTGATCTCTGGGATTCTCTGAGACAGAGAGGGTACAGGTCTGAATGGTATGAATTAATGAGAGACATCAGTACGTGTGTGTGTATATATATGTGGTTAAGAGTAGCTGACAGCTGTGTTGGGGAGCTCATTACACGGTGTACACTACACCTCACACCGTGACCCCTGACCCCTGACAGTTCTAGTCCTGCATCACACGGTGTACACTACACCTCACACCGTGACCCCTGACAGTTCTAGTCCTGCATCACACGGCGTCCACTACACCTCACACCGTGACCCCTGACCCCTGACAGTTCTAGTCCTGCATCACACGGTGTACACTACACCTCACACCGTGACCCCTGACCCCTGACAGTTCTAGTCCTGCATCACACGGCGTCCACTACACTTCTCACCGTGACCCCTGACAGTTCTAGTCCTGCATCACACGGTGTACACTACACCTCACACCGTGACCCCTGACAGTTCTAGTCCTGCATCACATGGCGTACACTACACCTCACATCGTGACCCCTGACCCCTGACAGTTCTAGTCCTGCATCACACGGTGTACACTACACCTCACACCCTGACCCCTGACAGTTCTAGTCCTGCATCACATGGCGTACACTACACCTCACACCATGACCCCTGACCCCTGCCAGTTCTAGTCCTGCATCACATGGAGTACACTACACCTCACACCATGACCCCTGACCCCTGCCAGTTCTAGTCTTGCATCACATGGAGTACACTACACCTCACACCGTGACCCCTGACAGCTCTAGTCCTGCATCACACGGAGTACACTACACCTACAACCGTGACCCCTGACCCCTGCCTCGCCGGTCCAAGGCATCACATCCAATAACTAACGCTTCCTACATAAAAACACCTAGCATCTACACCAGGACTCAACAACAAGACTTGTTTCTGCTATGTCATGTAATCATTTCAGGACGAATAACACACCAACAACAACACACAACTGAGCTCCACATAAGATCTCTTCATCAGCCCCGTAATATATAGTGGTGACCAACACCTCCATCAATCCCTACCTAGAACTATCTCACCATCTAACATAATGACCTCCTAAAATCCCCATACTCTCTCCATCTCTGCCGTGACTAAGCTACACCTCTTCATTCCATTACATGTCCCATTGTAAAAACCTGCCCACACATCACTACAGTCGTTTTCTGTCATTTATCAACCACTAACAGCTTCATACTCTGTGTGGCCCTTCTGCTCTTTGATATGTGTATACACGCTATGTTCCTCTGATGATTTAAATGTCCTTTACTTTGTTCTTTATTTGTCTTTGTTAGTTTCCCCTGACCCATCAGGCTCCGCCCCTTGCCCTCCCCTGCAGGGACCACAGTATGTGTGGTAGTCAGGAGGGTAGTCAGGGAGGTAGTGGAGAGGGTAGTCGGCGAGGAAGTCAGGAGGGTAGTCAGGGAGGTAGTCAGGGAGGTAGTCAGGGAGGTAGTCAGGGAGGTAGTCAGTAGGAAGTCAAGGGGGAAGTCAAGGGGGAAGTCAAGGGGGTAGTCAGGGAGGTAGTCGGGAGGGTCGTCGGAGGGTAGTCAGGGAGGGAGTCAGGAGAGTAGTCGGAGGGTAGTCAGGGAGGGAGTCAGGAGAGTAGTCAGGGAGGTAGTCGGGAGGGTCGTCGGGAGGGTAGTCGGAGGGTAGTCGGAGGGTAGTCGGAGGGAGTCAGGAGAGTAGTCAGGGAGGGTAGTCGGAGGGTAGTCAGGGAGGGAGTCAGGAGAGTAGTCAGGGAGGTAGTCGGGAGGGTCGTCGGGAGGGTAGTCGGAGGGTAGTCAGGGAGGGAGTCAGGAGAGTAGTCAGGGAGGTAGTCGGGAGGGTAGTCGGGGAGGGAGTCAGGAGGTAGTTAGGAGAGTAGTCAGGGAGGTAGTCGGGAGGGGAGTCGGGTGGGGAGTCAGGAGGTAGGAGAGTAGTCAGGGAGGTAGTCGGGTGGGGAGTCGGGTGGGGAGTCAGGAGGTAGTTAGGAGAGTAGTCAGGGAGGGAGTCGGGAGGTAGTCAGGGAGGTAGTCAGGGAGGTAGTCAGGGAGGTAGTCAGGGAGGTAGTCAGGGAGGTAGTCAGGAGAGCAGTCGGGAGAGCAGTCTGGAGGGTAGTCAGGAGAGCAGTCGGGAGGGTAGTCGGGAGGGTAGTCAGGATAGCCATAGCAAAGCCCCGCACGCAATGCTATCCCACTGGGCGCACACTGGTTGAATCATGCATTGTTTCCAGGACGTAATTTCAGGATTAAATTACGATGAAGCAACGATGAATTGACGTCTGGAGGATGGAAATGGTAGCCTTTGCCCAAACGGTACTGTATATTCACTGTGAATGTCTATAAATAATAAACCTATGCACAATGATTTCATCATGTGGTAGCATTGTAAAGCATTGTCTACCCAGGACAGAGAAAAGCATTGTCTACCCAGGACAGAGAAAAGCATTGTCTACCCCAGGACAGAGAAAAGCATTGTCTACCCAGGACAGAGTAGAGCATTGTCTACCCAGGACAGAGTAGAGCATTGTCTACCCAGGACAGAGTAAAGTATTGTCTACCCAGGACAGAGTAAAGTATTGTCTACCCAGGACAGAGAAAAGCATTGTCTACCCCAGGACAGAGAAAAGCATTGTCTACCCAGGACAGAGAAAAGCATTGTCTACCCCAGGACAGAGAAAAGCATTGTCTACCCAGGACAGAGAAAAGCATTGTCTACCCCAGGACAGAGAAAAGCATTGTCTACCCCAGGACAGAGAAAAGCATTGTCTACCCAGGACAGAGAAAAGCATTGTCTACCCAGGACAGAGAAAAGCATTGTCTACCCCAGGACAGAGAAAAGCATTGTCTACCCAGGACAGAGAAAAGCAGTCTACCCAGGACAGAGTAAAGTATTGTCTACCCCAGGACAGAGAAAAGCATTGTCTACCCGGGACAGAGAAAAGCATTGTCTACCCCAGGACAGAGTAAAGTATTGTCTACCCAGGACAGAGAAAAGCAGTCTACCCAGGACAGAGTAAAGCATTGTCTACCCAGGACAGAGAAAAGCATTGTCTACCCAGGGACAGAGTAGAGCATTGTCTACCCAGGACAGAGAAAAGCATTGTCTACCCAGGACAGAGAAAAGCATTGTCTACCCCAGGACAGAGTAAAGTATTGTCTACCCCAGGACAGAGTAAAGTATTGTCTACCCAGGACAGAGTAAAGTATTGTCTACCCAGGACAGAGAAAAGCAGTCTACCCAGGACAGAGTAAAGTATTGTCTACCCAGGACAGAGAAAAGCATTGTCTACCCAGGGACAGAGTAGAGCATTGTCTACCCAGGACAGAGAAAAGCATTGTCTACCCAGGACAGAGAAAAGCATTGTCTACCCCAGGACAGAGAAAAGCATTGTCTACCCAGGACAGAGAAAAGCATTGTTTGTCCAGGACAGAGAAAAGCATTGTTTGTCCAGGACAGAGAAAAGCATTGTTTGTCCAGGACAGAGAAAAGCATTGTTTGTCCAGGACAGAGAAAAGCATTGTCTACCCAGGGACAGAGTAGAGCATTGTCTACCCAGGACAGAGTAATCTACTGTCCACACTAACAATTGTCAGTGCTGAGTGTTTCCATGCATTGCAGACAAAAATAGAATATACTGAGATAGCAAATCAACATCCAGGAAGAGTATCGCATCACAGGTCCATCAAACATGGACAGCAGGATGTTGTTTAACAAGACTACCATGCATAAAAAGGTTTCTCTATGAGAAAACCCTTCCACATGCAACTGTCTAGTCTAAAACCTAGAACCTAGTCTAGCTGTCTAGTCTAAAACCTAGAACCTAGTCTAACTGTAGTCTAAAACCTAGAACCTAGTCTGTCTAGTCTAAAACCTAGAACCTAGTCTAACTGTCTAGTCTAAAACCTAGAACCTAGTCTAACTGTCTAGTCTAAAACCTAGAACCTAGTCTGTCTAGTCTAAAACCTAGAACCTAGTCTAACTGTAGTCTAAAACCTAGAACCTAGTCGAACTGTAGTCTAAAACCTAGAACCTAGTCGAACTGTAGTCTAAAACCTAGAACCTAGTCGACCTGTAGTCTAAAACCTAGAACCTAGTCTAACTAATCTAAAACCTGGAACAGAAATTCCCTCTACTTTCCAACTGTCTTTGGTTTTGTCCAAGATGAAAGAGCTTCCACATTCCTTTCCTTTGGGGTCAGGGGTCATCTCGTACACTTCTCTCTGGCTCCTGCATGTGGAGTTGTTTTAACCCTTTCACAGTCGCACCGCTGAAACGAGGGGCGCTCGGCAGAAGGTAGGCACAGAGTAGTCAGGGCAGTGAGAGCTGTGAGAGCAGAGGGCCTGAGGCTCCAGAACCTGTTCAACTAAACCACTGAGATAAATATAGAATATAGAAACTGAGTTCAGCTTCCTGAGTTTAGGTGACAACAGCCACACTCACCAGGGGAGAGGAGGGGCAAAACACAGATTACACAAATATTGTGACAAATATACATAAATACACAAACTCTCATATGTCTCGCTGGTTATATCCGTGTCACCCTGTGTGAATATTTTGGTAGTGTAACCTCGTTTTGATTTATCTGAGAATATTATGATAGTTCATGCCAGTGTAGCATGTCTGACTAGTTTGAAAGTACAAGAAGATGTGTGAGAAAGGGAGTTTCCAGAGAGAATTGGACAGATCAATGCTATCGAGATATTGTAAGAGAGGGTGTGGAGGAGAGCTTCTGCAAGTGAGTGAGTGAAAGATAGGGAATGAGAGAGAGAGAGAGAGAGAGACGGTGAGCGAAGGACTGAGAAACTGAGTGAGGGACTGAGAGGAAGGACGAATAGAAACACAGAGAGACTGCAGGGAGGGAGGGAGGGACTTGCAACAGTGGAATTTGCCTTTAGCAATAGTGTAGTGACTCCACAGTGGAGGTTGGCAAGTCATGCTTTACCAACCACATCGACAAAAGAGTGACAGGGGAGGAAGTGGAGACACTCCTACAGGCAGGACCAGATAGGAGAGTAGAAAGGAGAGTGAGGAGGGAGGTGTTCCGTTGAATGGCATAGCTCCTTGCATGGCGAACTGCTCAGAGAGGACTATGTATGGTGACCGACAACAACGATCAACGCAGTGATCAAAAAGTTCTGAAAGTGGGCTTTTATGAGGCTACAGTCAAGTTCTCTCTCTGGACAAGTCAACCCCTCTGTTGTCTCTCTCTCCCTCCTTTCCTCTCTCTCTGGACAAGTCAACCCCTCTGTCTCTCTCTCCCTCCTTTCCTCTCTCTCTGGACAAGTCAACCCCTCTGTTGTCTCTCTCTCCCTCCTTTCTCTCTCTCTGGACAAGTCAACCCCTCTGTCTCTCTCTCCCTCCTTTCCTCTCTCTCTGGACAAGTCAACCCCTCTGTTGTCTCTCTCTCCCTCCTTTACTCTCTCTCTGGACAAGTCAACCCCTCTGTTGTCTCTCTCCCTCAGTAAAGTTCTCTCTCTGGACAAGTCAACCCCTCTGTTGTCTCTCTCTCCCTCCTTTACTCTCTCTCTGGACAAGTCAACCCCTCTGTTGTCTCTCTCTCCCTCCTTTCCTCTCTCCCGCAGTAAAGTTACATTACATTACATTTAAGTCATTTGGCAGACGCTCTTATCCAGAGCGACTTACAAATTGGTGAATTCACCTTATGACATCCAGTGGAACAGCCAAAGTTCTCTCTCTGAACAAGTCAACCCCTCTGTTGTCTCTCCCTCCCTCCTTTCCTCTCTCCCACCATTCACATAAATGGGCAGGTTTCGGTTCCTCTAATGGTTATTGGCTATGACAGCCTGGTCTTATAGACAAGACGTAACATAGTATACGTAAATGTGTTATTTCACCTTTTTTTTATATCTTCTTTTTTTTACTTCAGTTGATTTTAGCACTTTCTTGTTTTAAACTGCATTGTTGGTTTAAGGGCTTGTAAGTTTGCATTTCACTGTAAGGTCTACCTGCACCTGTTGTACTCGGCGCATGTGACAAAGAACATTTTATTTGATTTTACTTTAAATTCGGGACACTCAAATTAGTGTATGTTACTTTTGGTATGGTCACATAAGACAGAAGACAGAAACTAAAGTAAGGTGGTTGGTTGGGGTGGCTGGGTAGGCATATAACCCAAACATCTAGCAACCCAAAGGTTGTGTGTTCGAATCTCATCCTTCCACTGACCTTAACTCCTTACCTGAACCCTTAACCCCAACCTACTTAACGTTAGCATTAGCCACCTACATAACGTTAGCCACCTAGCCAACGTTAGCATTAGCCACCTACCTAACGTTAGCCACAACAAATACAAAATGGATGATGGACATACACAAATGAATACATACCACATTAAACGTAAATCCAGGACACCCCAATTAGTACGATATTTTACGTTTGGTATGGTACGTCTACCCCTGAGTCCAGGTTGGTTTTGACCTCCTGGTGTGGAGGATTTTGTAGAGTTGGTGGCGGTGGGGAGAGGGGACAGAAGAGGAACCCCTCCCTGGCACGCCTGAAGAAGACTCTGTGCCAAACCCGCACATTCCCGGCAGTTGGAGCCAGTAGGCCTGGACAGGCAGCAAGCAGTGGGTTCGGGATGTGGCCAAACAACTCTGCGCTCTGCCCGGGCTAAAGATAGCCCTGTGGTTGTGGGGACTCATCTGACAGTTACAGAGGAACACCTTCATGAGGGCTCTGTCTCTCTCTCCTCGGTTCACTTTTCACTGTTGGATCTTCCAAGTCAGTTTTGTCTTTCTTTTTTTGTTGTTGACTTTTGTAAATCGAGCACAGATGAGTGATTGAAACCCAGGGGAAGTATTTATTTTTTCGCACTAAAACAGCCTTTTCATCTGTCAGCCAACAATAAAAAAATAATTGACAAATCTGTGGTAACCAAGGAGATTTGCAACAGGTACACTCCATCTCTGGTGACTTTCTGTGTTGTATCTACTACTCTGTGTGTGTCTATGGATACATCCTGCAACAGTAATGATAGCGGGAGGTCAACTGGGTTTTTGGGTGAAGTCTGAGTTCATGCTGCTTTCTTTACTCAGTTCTGTTACACCACATACCCTGCAGAGACTGTTGTGTGAGGGGCGCTGTTGTGTATGGGGCGCTGTTGTGTATGGGGCACTGTTGTGTATGGGGCGCTGTTGTGTATGGTGCACTGTTGTGTGAGGGGCGCTGTTGTGTATGGTGCACTGTTGTGTATGGTGCACTGTTGTGTGAGGGGCGCTGTTGTGTATGGTGCACTGTTGTGTATGGTGCACTGTTGTGTATGGTGCACTGTTGTGTATGGTGCACTGTTGTGTGAGGGGCGCTGTTGTGTATGGTGCACTGTTGTGTATGGTGCACTGTTGTGTATGGTGCACTGTTGTGTGAGGGGCCCTGTTGTGTTTGGTGCACTGTTGTGTATGGTGCACTGTTGTGTATGGTGCACTGTTGTGTGAGGGGCGCTGTTGTGTATGGTGCACTGTTGTGTATGGTGCACTGTTGTGTATGGTGCACTGTTGTGTGAGGGGCGCTGTTGTGTGAGGGGCGCTGTTGTGTATGGGGCGCTGTTGTGTGAGGGGCACTGTTGTGTATGGTGCACTGTTGTGTGAGGGGCGCTGTTGTGTGAGGGGCGCTGTTGTGTATGGTGCACTGTTGTGTGAGGGGCGCTGTTGTGTATGGTGCACTGTTGTGTGAGGGGCGCTGTTGTGTATGGGGCGCTGTTGTGTGAGGGGCGCTGTTGTGTGAGGGGCGCTGTTGTGTGAGGGGCGCTGTTGTGTATGGGGCGCTGTTGTGTGTGGGGCGCTGTTGTGTATGGGGCACTGTTGTGTATGGTGCACTGTTGTGTATGGGGCGCTGTTGTGTGAGGGGCGCTGTTGTGTGAGGGGCGCTGTTGTGCGAGGGGCGCTGTTGTGTGAGGGGCGCTGTTGTGTATGGGGCGCTGTTGTGTATGGGGCACTGTTGTGTGAGGGCGCTGTTGTGTATGGGGCGCTGTTGTGTATGGGGCGCTGTTGTGTATGGGGCACTGTTGTGTGAGGGGCGCTGTTGTGTATGGGGGCGCTGTTGTGTATGGGGCGCTGTTGTGTATGGGGCGCTGTTGTGTGAGGGGCGCTGTTGTGTATGGGGCGCTGTTGTGTGAGGGGCGCTGTTGTGTGAGGGGCGCTGTTGTGTATGGGGCGCTGTTGTGTATGGTGCACTGTTGTGTATGGGGCACTGTTGTGTGAGGGGCGCTGTTGTGTATGGGGCGCTGTTGTGTATGGGGCGCTGTTGTGTGAGGGGCGCTGTTGTGTATGGTGCACTGTTGTGTGAGGGGCACTGTTGTGTGAGGGGCGCTGTTGTGTATGGTGCACTGTTGTGTGAGGGGCACTGTTGTGTGAGGGGCGCTGTTGTGTATGGTGCACTGTTGTGTGAGGGGCACTGTTGTGTGAGGGGCAGATGCATTTGAGGGGCACCTCCCGAAATAAACAGTCTAGATTACAGTACATTATGCATGGGGAGCGATTGGGAGGAGCACCACCCACTACTCACCAACCCATGACACTGTACCTTAACCTTACTGTCTTTCTGTCTTATACACTTGTGTGTATAAGACAGTAGTTTTGGAATTGTTAGTTAGATTACTTGTTGGTTATTACTGCATTGTCGGAACTAGAAGCACAAGCATTTCGCTACACTCGCATTAACATCTGCTAACCATGTGTATGTGACAAATAAAATTAGATTTTTTGATTTGAAACAGTACTGTAACCTCTGTCTTCTTCATGTGTAGTCCCACACTCTGTCACTAACCTGACAGCAATTCTCCTTGATCAAACGCCTTTAACACACCCTATATTCATTCCATGCATTACAACAAGTGGAGAAAGGATATGCACTTGGAGTATATACACAACCCTCCTGTGTTCACGCTCTGATTGAGACTCTAAAACGAGGCTCTTTCATAGAGCTATCTATCAGAGAAATACACTAAACACACACCTAATAACTATTCTATTGAAGCCACACAATGGACTTTATGACTGATTCTCTCAAACAACAACACTCTCAATGTGCTGTATAGTCTGCTGAGAACTCTCAATGTGCTGTATAGTCTATTGAGAACTCTCAATGTGCTGTATAGCCCACTGAGAACTCTCAATGTGCTGTATAGTCTATTGAGAACTCTCAATGTGCTGTATAGTCTATTGAGAACTCTCAATGTGCTGTATAGTCTATTGAGAACTCTCAATGTGCTGTAGTCTATTCAGAATGCACTGGGTAGAGACATCTGGACGACACAAGGCATCCTCTTAACGATGGCACGGGATGAAACAGGACTAATTAGAAAATGAACAGGCTCTACAAACAAAGACAAATTAAACAGGGCTTCCCTCCATCCCACCCAGAACTAGCACTCATCTGTGGGGAACAATAGTGAAGGAAGAGGAGGAGGAGGGGAGGGGAGAGTGTGGAGAGGAAGAGGGAAGGGGGGAGTGTGGAGAGGAAGAGGGAAGGGGAGAGTGTGGAGAGGAAGAGGGAAGGGGAGAGTGTGGAGAGGAAGAGGGGGAGAGGGAAGGGGGAGAGTGTGGAGAGGAAGAGGGGGAGAGGGAAGGGGAGAGTGTGGAGAGGAAGAGGGAGGAGAGGGAAGGGGAGAGTGTGGAGAGGAAGAGGGAAGGGGAGAGTGTGGAGAGGAAGAGGGAAGGGGAGAGTGTGGAGAGAGAGAGGGAAGGGGAGAGTGTGGAGAGGGAGAGGGAAGGGGAGAGTGTGGAGAGGAAGAGGGAAGGGGAGAGTGTGGAGAGGAAGAGGGAAGGGGAGAGTGTGGAGAGGAAGAGGGGGGAGAGGGAAGGGGAGAGTGTGGCGAGGAAGAGGGAGGGTGAGTGTGGAGAGGAAGAGGGAGGGAGAGTGTGGAGAGGAAGAGGGAGGGAGAGTGTGGAGAGGAAGAGGGAGGGAGAGTGTGGAGAGGAAGAGGGGGGAGGGAAGGGGAGAGTGTGGAGAGGAAGAGGGAGGGAGAGAGTGTGGAGAGGAAGAGGGAGAGTGTGGAGAGGAGGAGGGAAGAGGGAGGGAGAGGGGAGAGTGTGAAGAGGAAGAGGAGGGGAAGAGGAAGAGGGTGGGTCTGCCTCTGCTCAGTGTCTCTCTACCAACCTCCAGCAGTGCGATCAGTCACACCAACAGAAAAGAGGGATGTTTGGGGGTACATACCTGCCTGTATCTCAATCGTACTCTGTCATGAAGACACGGAAAATTTGTTTAGCTTTTTATTCAATATTCATTGTTTGACCCAAATTATGTGACACTTTCCAACACTTCATCAAATTGTGTTTAACAATCAACTATTTGCAAGAAGTTGACCATATGTTTTGAGGAACTATCCAAATGTAGAGATTGAACAGTGTGTGTACTTGTTTTCCTACCTTATCATGACCCTAACAAGCATTTCACTACACTCCCATTAACATCTGCTAACCATGTGTATGTGACAAATAAAATGTGATTTGATTTGATGTCCTACTAATTCACTTGAATGTCCTGACAAGGTCGGGAAACAATAACCTTTTTGAAAAGTTTTAAGCTTAGGGTTTAGGTTTAGGGTTTTGGGGTTACGCTTAGCGTTGAGGTTAAGGAAAATAGGATTTTTAATGGTCAAACATTTGTACTCCCCAAAGTCATGACATTTCACGAAAATAAAGCTGTGTGCTGCCAGGGGGCGCTCCGCCAACAGCCCCCCCACCTCTCTCCCTCTGTACCTCTCGCTCTACCTCACTACACCTCTCTCTACCTCCCTATACCTCTCTCTACCTCCCTACACCTCTCTGTCCCTCCCCCTCTCCCCCCTACCTCTCCCTCTCCACCTCTCCCTCCGTCTCCCTCCCTACCTCTCCCTCTCCCTCTCTACCTCCTCTCCCTCCCTACACCTCTCTCTCCCTCTCCCTCCCTACCGCTCCCTCCCTACCGCTCCCTCGCTCTCCCTCTCCCTACCTCTCCCCACCTCTCTCCCTCTCCACACCTCTCCACCTCCACCTCTCCCTCCCCACCCCTCTCCCTCTCCCCACCCCTCTCCCTCTCCCCACCCCTCTCTACCTCTCCCTACCCCTCTCTACCTCTCCCTCTCTCCCTCCCTACCCCTCTCTACCTCCCTACCCCTCTCTACCTCTCCCCTCTCTCTCCCTCTCCCCACCCCTCTCTCTCCCTCTCTACATATTCCTCTCCCTACCTAGCTACCTCTCTCTACCTCTCCCTCTCTACCTCTCCCTCCCTACCTCTCCCTCCCTACCTCTCTACATATTCCTCTCTACCTCTCCCTCTCTACATATTCCTCCCTACCTAGCTACCTCTCTCTACCTCTCCCTCTCTACCTACCACTACCTCTCCCTCCCTACCTCTCTACCCCTACCTAGCTACCTCTCTCTACCTCTCCCTCTCTACCTACCTCTCCCTCTCTACCTACCTCTCCTTCCCTACCTACTTCTCCCTCCCTCCCTCTCCCTCCCTCTCCCTCGCTCCCTACATCTCCCTCCCTCCCTACCTCCACACTTGTGTGTTTCCTGAACACATGGTCATGGAGTAAGCTCAGATATGACTTACAAACATCTTCACTTTCAGATCCCAAATAAACAGACATTATTAGGACCTGCCAAGATGACCTAAACTGAATGCAGTAATCAACAGCAAAGTTGTACACAAAAAGTTAACAATAATATACACAGTACCAGTCAACAGTTACCTCTAAAATACACAGTAAGAGGTCAAAAGTTAACAATAAATACATACAGTACCAGTCAACAGTTTGGACACATCTACTCATTCAAGGGTTTCTTTATTTGTACTATTTTACACAATGTAGAATAATAGTGAGCGCATCAAAACTATGAAATAACACATATGGAATCATGTAATAACAATTTTTTTTATTTTAGATGTTTCAAAGTAGCCACGCTTTGCCTTGATGTCAGCTTTGCACACTCCTGGCATTCTCTCAACCAGCTTCACCTGGAATGCTTTTCCAACAGTCTTGAAAGAATTCCCACATATGCTGAGCACTTGTTGGCTGCTTTTCCTTCACTCTGCGGTCCAACTCATCCCAACCATCTCAATTGGGTTGAGGTCGGGTGATTGTGGAGACCAGGTCATCTGATGCAGTACTCCATCACTCTTCTTCTTGGTCAAATAGTCCTTACACGGCCTGGAACTGTGTTGGGTCATTGTCCTGTTGAAAAACAAATGATAGTCCCACTAAGCGCAAACCAGATGGGATGGTGTATCCCTGCAGAATGCTGTGGTAACCATGCTGGTTAAGTGTGCCTTGAATTCTAAATAAATCACAGACAGTGTCACCAGCAAAGCACCCACACACCATCACACCTCCGGAGATCATGCGGAGATCATTCGTTCACCTACTCTGCTTCTCACAAAGACACTGCGGTTGGAACCAAAAATCTCCAATTTGGACTCATCAGACCTAAGGTCAGATTTTCACAGGTCTAATGTCCATTGCGCGTGCTTCTTGGCACAAACATGTCTCCTCTTCTTATTGGTGTCTTTTAGTAGTAGTTTCTTTACAGCAATTAGACCATGAAGGAAGTCTTGTTGAGATGTGTCTGTTACTTGCACTCTATGAAGCCTTTATATGGGCTGCAATCTGAGGCTGGTAACTCTAATGAACTTATACTCTGCAGCAGAGGTAACTCTGGGTCTTCCTTTCCTGTAGCGGTCCTCATGAGAGACAGGTAACTCTAATGAACTTATCCTCTGCAGCAGAGGTAACTCTGGGTCTTCCTTTCCTGTGGCGGTCCTCATGAGAGACAGGTAACTCTAATGAACTTATCCTCTGCAGCAGAGGTAACTCTGGGTCTTCCTTTCCTGTGGAGGTCCTCATGAGAGACAGGTAACTCTAATGAACTTATCCTCTGCAGCAGAGGTAACTCTGGGTCTTCCTTTCCTGTAGCGGTCCTCATGAGAGACAGGTAACTCTAATGAACTTATCCTCTGCAGCAGAGGTAACTCTGGGTCTTCCTTTCCTGTGGAGGTCCTCATGAGAGACAGGTAACTCTAATGAACTTATCCTCTGCAGCAGAGGTAACTCTGGGTCTTCCTTTCCTGTTGAGGTCCTCATGAGAGACAGGTAACTCTAATGAACTTATCCTCTGCAGCAGAGGTAACTCTGGGTCTTCCTTTCCTGTGGAGGTCCTCGTGAGAGACAGGTAACTCTAATGAACTTATCCTCTGCAGCAGAGGTAACTCTGGGTCTTCCTTTCCTGTGGAGGTCCTCATGAGAGACAGGTAACTCTAATGAACTTATCCTCTGCAGCAGAGGTAACTCTGGGTCTTCCTTTCCTGTGGAGGTCCTCATGAGAGACAGGTAACTCTAATGAACTTATCCTCTGCAGCAGAGGTAACTC
Source organism: Oncorhynchus masou masou (assembly GCF_036934945.1). Classification (NCBI taxonomy): domain Eukaryota; kingdom Metazoa; phylum Chordata; class Actinopteri; order Salmoniformes; family Salmonidae; genus Oncorhynchus; species Oncorhynchus masou. Next base: position 20,193 of record NW_027008062.1, on the reverse strand, counting down.
TGGGTCTTCCTTTCCTGTGGAGGTCCTCATGAGAGACAGGTAACTCTAATGAACTTATCCTCTGCAGCAGAGGTAACTCTGGGTCTTCCTTTCCTCTGGAGGTCCTCGTGAGAGACAGGTAACTCTAATGAACTTATCCTCTGCAGCAGAGGTAACTCTGGGTCTTCCTTTCCTGTAGCGGTCCTCATGATAGACAGGTAACTCTAATGAACTTATCCTCTGCAGCAGAGGTAACTCTGGGTCTTCCTTTCCTGTAGCGGTCCTCATGAGAGACAGGTAACTCTAATGAACTTATCCTCTGCAGCAGAGGTAACTCTGGGTCTTCCTTTCCTGTAGCGGTCCTCATGAGAGACAGGTAACTCTAATGAACTTATCCTCTGCAGCAGAGGTAACTCTGGGTCTTCCTTTCCTGTGGCGGTCCTCATGAGAGACAGGTAACTCTAATGAACTTATCCTCTGCAGCAGAGGTAACTCTAGGTCTTCCTTTCCTGTAGCGGTCCTCATGAGAGACAGGTAACTCTAATGAACTTATCCTCTGCAGCAGAGGTAACTCTGGGTCTTCCTTTCCTGTAGCGGTCCTCATGAGAGACAGGTAACTCTAATGAACTTATCCTCTGCAGCAGAGGTAACTCTGGGTCTTCCTTTCCTGTAGCGGTCCTCATGAGAGACAGGTAACTCTAATGAACTTATCCTCTGCAGCAGAGGTAACTCTAGGTCTTCCTTTCCTGTAGCGGTCCTCATGAGAGACAGGTAACTCTAATGAACTTATCCTCTGCAGCAGAGGTAACTCTGGGTCTTCCTTTCCTGTAGCGGTCCTCATGAGAGACAGGTAACTCTAATGAACTTATCCTCTGCAGCAGAGGTAACTCTGGGTCTTCCTTTCCTGTAGCGGTCCTCATGAGAGACAGGTAACTCTAATGAACTTATCCTCTGCAGCAGAGGTAACTCTGGGTCTTCCTTTCCTGTAGCGGTCCTCATGAGAGACAGGTAACTCTAATGAACTTATCCTCTGCAGCAGAGGTAACTCTGGGTCTTCCTTTCCTGTGGCGGTCCTCATGAGAGACAGGTAACTCTAATGAACTTATCCTCTGCAGCAGAGGTAACTCTGGGTCTTCCTTTCCTCTAGCGGTCCTCATGAGAGACAGGTAACTCTAATGAACTTATCCTCTGCAGCAGAGGTAACTCTGGGTCTTCCTTTCCTGTGGCGGTCCTCATGAGAGACAGGTAACTCTAATGAACTTATCCTCTGCAGCAGAGGTAACTCTAGGTCTTCCTTTCCTGTAGCGGTCCTCATGAGAGACAGGTAACTCTAATGAACTTATCCTCTGCAGCAGAGGTAACTCTGGGTCTTCCTTTCCTGTAGCGGTCCTCATGAGAGACAGGTAAGTCTAATGAACTTATCCTCTGCAGCAGAGGTAACTCTGGGTCTTCCTTTCCTGTAGCGGTCCTCATGAGAGACAGGTAACTCTAATGAACTTATCCTCTGCAGCAGAGGTAACTCTGGGTCTTCCTTTCCTGTGGCGGTCCTCATGAGAGACAGGTAACTCTAATGAACTTATCCTCTGCAGCAGAGGTAACTCTGGGTCTTCCTTTCCTGTAGCGGTCCTCATGAGAGACAGGTAACTCTAATGAACTTATCCTCTGCAGCAGAGGTAACTCTGGGTCTTCCTTTCCTGTAGCGGTCCTCATGAGAGACAGGTAACTCTAATGAACTTATCCTCTGCAGCAGAGGTAACTCTGGGTCTTCCTTTCCTGTAGCGGTCCTCATGAGAGACAGGTAACTCTAATGAACTTATCCTCTGCAGCAGAGGTAACTCTGGGTCTTCCTTTCCTGTGGCGGTCCTCATGAGAGACAGGTAACTCTAATGAACTTATCCTCTGCAGCAGAGGTAACTCTGGGTCTTTCCTGTGGCGGTCCTCATGAGAGACAGGTAACTCTAATGAACTTATCCTCTGCAGCAGAGGTAACTCTGGGTCTTCCTTTCCTGTGGCGGTCCTCATTAGAGACAGGTAACTCTAATGAACTTATCCTCTGCAGCAGAGGTAACTCTGGGTCTTCCTTTCCTGTGGCGGTCCTCATGTGAGCCAGTTAACTCTAATGACCTTATCCTCTGCAGCAGAGGTAACTCTGGGTCTTCCTTTCCTGTGGCGGTCCTCATGAGAGACAGGTAACTCTAATGAACTTATCCTCTGCAGCAGAGGTAACTCTGGGTCTTCCTTTCCTGTGGCGGTCCTCATGAGAGACAGGTAACTCTAATGAACTTATCCTCTGCAGCAGAGGTAACTCTGGGTCTTCCTTTCCTGTGGCGGTCCTCATGAGAGACAGGTAACTCTAATGAACTTATCCTCTGCAGCAGAGGTAACTCTGGGTCTTTCCTGTGGCGGTCCTCATGAGAGACAGGTAACTCTAATGAACTTATCCTCTGCAGCAGAGGTAACTCTGGGTCTTCCTTTCCTGTAGCGGTCCTCATGAGAGACAGGTAACTCTAATGAACTTATCCTCTGCAGCAGAGGTAACTCTGGGTCTTCCTTTCCTGTAGCGGTCCTCATGAGAGACAGGTAACTCTAATGAACTTATCCTCTGCAGCAGAGGTAACTCTGGGTCTTTCCTGTGGCGGTCCTCATGAGAGACAGGTAACTCTAATGAACTTATCCTCTGCAGCAGAGGTAACTCTGGGTCTTCCTTTCCTGTGGCGGTCCTCATGAGAGACAGGTAACTCTAATGAACTTATCCTCTGCAGCAGAGGTAACTCTGGGTCTTCCTTTCCTGTGGCGGTCCTCATGTGAGCCAGTTAACTCTAATGACCTTATCCTCTGCAGCAGAGGTAACTCTGGGTCTTCCTTTCCTGTGGCGGTCCTCATGAAAGACAGGTAACTCTAATGAACTTATCCTCTGCAGCAGAGGTAACTCTGGGTCTTCCTTTCCTGTGGCGGTCCTCATGAGAGACAGGTAACTCTAATGAACTTATCCTCTGCAGCAGAGGTAACTCTGGGTCTTCCTTTCCTGTGGCGGTCCTCATGAGAGACAGGTAACTCTAATGAACTTATCCTCTGCAGCAGAGGTAACTCTGGGTCTTCCTTTCCTGTGGCGGTCCTCATGAGAGACAGGTAACTCTAATGAACTTATCCTCTGCAGCAGAGGTAACTCTGGGTCTTTCCTGTGGCGGTCCTCATGAGAGACAGGTAACTCTAATGAACTTATCCTCTGCAGCAGAGGTAACTCTGGGTCTTTCCTGTGGAGGTCCTCGTGAGAGACAGGTAACTCTAATGAACTTATCCTCTGCAGCAGAGGTAACTCTGGGTCTTCCTTTCCTGTGGCGGTCCTCATGAGAGACAGGTAACTCTAATGAACTTATCCTCTGCAGCAGAGGTAACTCTGGGTCTTCCTTTCCTGTGGCGGTCCTCATGTGAGCCAGTTAACTCTAATGACCTTATCCTCTGCAGCAGAGGTAACTCTGGGTCTTCCTTTCCTGTGGCGGTCCTCATGAGAGACAGGTAACTCTAATGAACTTATCCTCTGCAGCAGAGGTAACTCTGGGTCTTCCTTTCCTGTGGCGGTCCTCATGAGAGACAGGTAACTCTAATGAACTTATCCTCTGCAGCAGAGGTAACTCTGGGTCTTCCTTTCCTGTAGCGGTCCTCATGAGAGACAGGTAACTCTAATGAACTTATCCTCTGCAGCAGAGGTAACTCTGGGTCTTCCTTTCCTGTAGCGGTCCTCATGAGAGACAGGTAACTCTAATGAACTTATCCTCTGCAGCAGAGGTAACTCTGGGTCTTTCCTGTGGCGGTCCTCATGAGAGACAGGTAACTCTAATGAACTTATCCTCTGCAGCAGAGGTAACTCTGGGTCTTCCTTTCCTGTGGCGGTCCTCATGAGAGACAGGTAACTCTAATGAACTTATCCTCTGCAGCAGAGGTAACTCTGGGTCTTCCTTTCCTGTGGCGGTCCTCATTCATGTGAGCCAGTTAACTCTAATGACCTTATCCTCTGCAGCAGAGGTAACTCTGGGTCTTCCTTTCCTGTAGCGGTCCTCATGAGAGACAGGTAACTCTAATGAACTTATCCTCTGCAGCAGAGGTAACTCTGGGTCTTCCTTTCCTGTGGCGGTCCTCATGAGAGACAGGTAACTCTAATGAACTTATCCTCTGCAGCAGAGGTAACTCTGGGTCTTCCTTTCCTGTGGCGGTCCTCATGAGAGACAGGTAACTCTAATGAACTTATCCTCTGCAGCAGAGGTAACTCTGGGTCTTTCCTGTAGCGGTCCTCATGAGAGACAGTTTCATCGTAGCGCTTGGTGGATTTTGCGACTGCACTTTTTCCGGATTGACTGACCTTCATGTCTTAAGGTATTGGTGGACTGTCGTTTCTCTTTCCTTATTTGTGCTGTTCTTAATCTAATAAGGTGAAATTAAATTAAAAAAATATGGACTTGGTATTTTACCAAATAGGGCTATCTTCTATATACTACCCCTACCTTGTCACAACACAACTGATTGGCTCAAACGCATTAAGAAGGAAATAAATGAACAAGGCACACCTGTAATTGAAATGCATTCCAGGTGACTAACTCAAGAAGCCGGGGCAGCAGGGTAGCCTAGTGGTTAGAGCTTTCAGCTTGCATTCCCAAAATCACTTTCTGAATCAGAGGCTACAGAAGGTTGCAAGTTCAAACCCCCGAGCTGACAAGGTACAAATCTGTCATTCTGCCCCTGAACAGGCAGTTAACCCACTGTTCCTAGGCCGTCATTGAAAATAAGAATTTGTTCTTAACTGACTTGCCTAGTTAAATAAAGGTTGTTGTTTTTTATTAAAAGCTGGTTGAGAGAATGCCAAGGGTGTGCAAAGCTGAAATCAAAGAAAAAAGATGGCTACTTTGAAGAATATAAAATATATTTTGATTTATATAACACTTTTTTGGTTACTACATGATTCCATGTGTTATTTAATCGTTCTGAAATCTCACAAGGGTAGATCTGCACATTACTGTTGTTATAACTGACAGATCTCACAAGGGTAGATCTGCACATTACTGTTGTTATAACTGACAGATCTCTCAAGGGTAGATCTGCACATTACTGTTGTTATAACTGACAGATCTCTCAAGGGTAGATCTGCACATTACTGTTGTTATAACTGACAGATCTCTCAAGGGTAGATCTGCACATTACTGTTGTTATAACTGACAGATCTCACAAGGGTAGATCTGTACATTACTGTTGTTATAACTGACAGATCTCACAAGGGTAGATCTGCACATTACTGTTGTTATAACTGACAGATCTCACAAGGGTAGATCTGCACATTACTGTTGTTATAACTGACAGATCTCACAAGGGTAGATCTACACATTACTGTTGTTATAACTGACAGATCTCACAAGGGTAGATCTGCACATTACTGTTGTTATAACTGACAGATCTCTCAAGGGTAGATCTGCACATTACTGTTGTTATAACTGACAGATCTCACAAGGGTAGATCTGCACATTACTGTTGTTATAACTGACAGATCTCTCAAGGGTAGATCTGCACATTACTGTTGTTATAACTGACAGATCTCTCAAGGGTAGATCTGCACATTACTGTTGTTATAACTGACAGATCTCTCAAGGGTAGATCTGCACATTACTGTTGTTATAACTGACAGATCTCACAAGGGTAGATCTGTACATTACTGTTGTTATAACTGACAGATCTCACAAGGGTAGATCTGCACATTACTGTTGTTATAACTGACAGATCTCACAAGGGTAGATCTGCACATTACTGTTGTTATAACTGACAGATCTCACAAGGGTAGATCTACACATTACTGTTGTTATAACTGACAGATCTCACAAGGGTAGATCTGCACATTACTGTTGTTATAACTGACAGATCTCTCAAGGGTAGATCTGCACATTACTGTTGTTATAACTGACAGATCTCACAAGGGTAGATCTGCACATTACTGTTGTTATAACTGACAGATCTCACAAGGGTAGATCTACACATTACTGTTGTTATAACTGACAGATCTCACAAGGGTAGATCTGCACATTACTGTTGTTATAACTGACAGATCTCTCAAGGGTAGATCTGCACATTACTGTTGTTATAACTGACAGATCTCACAAGGGTAGATCTGCACATTACTGTTGTTATAACTGACAGATCTCACAAGGGTAGATCTACACATTACTGTTGTTATAACTGACAGATCTCACAAGGGTAGATCTGCACATTACTGTTGTTATAACTGACAGATCTCTCAAGGGTAGATCTGCACATTACTGTTGTTATAACTGACAGATCTCACAAGGGTAGATCTACACATTACTGTTGTTATAACTGACAGATCTCACAAGGGTAGATCTGCACATTACTGTTGTTATAACTGACAGATCTCACAATGGTAGATCTGTACATTACTATTGTTATAACTGACAGATCTCACAAGGGTAGATCTGCACATTACTGTTGTTATAACTGACAGATCTCACAAGGGTAGATCTGCACATTACTGTATCTAAAGGAAATATTTTCCCCAAAAAATGTCAGGTTTGGAAATGGTCTGTTTTTATCAGTCAGTATTTCTAAACATCTATGAACTGATTGGTTGTCCAGCTACAAGATGGCCATACAATAACTGCATTTTAGAGGACAAAAAGGTAGAAATCAACAAATCCATGTACGATCCTGACTATTTTGACATGATATAGTGTACAATACTGGGCATAAAGCCTCCGATCAATTAATAATCAATCATCAATCATCAATAATCAATAATGAAATAAGTGTTTAGTCAACCAGTCAGCCGGGTTCCAACGACAGTAACAGTCTATATTTGTGGCAGGGTGTGCTGATTGGTCAATCCAAAATACCCAATGACGTTGTGACTCCTAATGATCCAACCGAAACGTGACTTCCGGCTATTAGCTCAAGCCCTCTGAATGGGAGAGGTGTGTGGGGCTGACACATTGGGTACCTTAGCTCAAGCCCTCTGAATGGGAGGGGTGAGAGGGGCTGACACATTGGGTACCTTAGCTCAAGCCCTCTGAATGGGAGGGGTGAGAGGGGCTGACACATTGGGTACCTTAGCTCAAGCCCTCTGAATGGGAGGGGTGAGAGGGGCTGCCACATTGGGTACCTTAGCTCAAGCCCTCTGAATGGGAGGGGTGCGAGGGGCTCCCACATTGGGTACCTTAGCTCAAGCCCTCTGAATGGGAGGGGTGAGAGGGGCTGCCACATTGGGTACCTTAGCTCAAGCCCTCTGAATGGGAGGGGTGCGTGGGGCTGCCACATTGGGTACCTTAGCTCAAGCCCTCTGAATGGGAGGGGTGCGTGGGGCTGACACATTGGGTACCTTAGCTCAAGCCCTCTGAATGGGAGGGGTGAGAGGGGCTGACACATTGGGTACCTTAGCTCAAGCCCTCTGAATGGGAGGGGTGAGAGGGGCTGACACATTGGGTACCTTAGCTCAAGCCCTCTGAATGGGAGGGGTGAGAGGGGCTGACACATTGGGTACCTTAGCTCAAGCCCTCTGAATGGGAGGGTGAGAGGGGCTGACACATTGGGTACCTTAGCTCAAGCCCTCTGAATGGGAGGGGTGCGTGGGGCTGACACATTGGGTACCTTAGCTCAAGCCCTCTGAATGGGAGGGGTGAGAGGGGCTGACACATTGGGTACCTTAGCTCAAGCCCTCTGAATGGGAGGGGTGCGTGGCGCTGCCACATTGGGTACCTTAGCTCAAGCCCTCTGAATGGGAGGGGTGCGTGGGGCTGACACATTGGGTACCTGAGAGAGCCCTCTGAATGGGAGGGGTGCGTGGGGCTGACACATTGGGTACCTTAGCTACAGCCCTCTGAATGGGAGGGGTGCGTGGGGCTGACACATTGGGTACCTTAGCTCAAGCCCTCTGAATGGGAGGGGTGAGAGGGGCTGCCACATTGGGTACCTTAGCTCAAGCCCTCTGAATGGGAGGGGTGAGAGGGGCTGCCACATTGGGTACCTTAGCTCAAGCCCTCTGAATGAGAGGGGTGAGAGGGGCTGCCACATTGGGTACCTGAGAGAGCCCTCTGAATGGGAGGGGTGAGAGGGGCTGCCACATTGGGTACCTTAGCTCAAGCCCTCTGAATGGGAGGGGTGCGTGGGGCTGACACATTGGGTACCTGAGACAGCTGATGTTGTTGGGGGTTAACTGCTTTGCTCATGGATTTTTCACCTAGTCGGCTCGGTGATCCGAACTAGCAACCGCTTATCCACCTGCCATACCTCTGTCCAAAACAAAGCTAATTCATTAAGGTCACTTACAAACCCTGCATAACTGGTAACCTAATTCATTAAGGTCACTTACAATCCCTGCATAACTGGTAACCTAATTCATTAAGGTCACTTACAAACCCTGCATAACTGGTAACCTAATTCATTAAGCCCACAGAAACAACTAGTTGAGGAGACAAGCCCACAGAAACAACTAGTTGAGGAGACAAGCCCACAGAAACAACTAGTTGAGGAGACAAGCCCACAGAAACAACTAGCTGAGGAGACAAGCCCACAGAAACAACTAGCTGAGGAGACAAGCCCACAGAAACAACTAGTTGAGGAGACAAGCCCACAGAAACAACTAGCTGAGGAGACAAGCCCACAGAAACAACTAGCTGAGGAGACAAGCCCACAGAAACAACTAGCTGAGGAGACAAGCCCACAGAAACAACTAGCTGAGGAGACAAGCCCACAGAAACAACTAGCTGAGGAGACAAGCCCACAGAAACAACTAGCTGAGGAGACAAGCCCACAGAAACAACTAGCTGAGTAGACAAGCCCACAGAAACAACTAGTTGAGGAGACAAGCCCACAGAAACAACTAGCTGAGGAGACAAGCCCACAGAAACAGCTAGTTGAGGAGACAAGCCCACAGAAACAACTAGTTGAGGAGACAAGCCCACAGAAACAACTAGCTGAGGAGACAAGCCCACAGAAACAACTAGTTGCGGAGACAAGCCCACAGAAACAACTAGCTGAGGAGACAAGCCCACAGAAACAACTAGCTGAGGAGACAAGCCCACAGAAACAACTAGCTGAGGAGACAAGCCCACAGAAACAACTAGCTGAGGAGACAAGCCCACAGAAACAACTAGCTGAGGAGACAAGCCCACAGAAACAACTAGCTGAGGAGACAAGCCCACAGAAACAACTAGCTGAGGAGACAAGCCCACAGAAACAGCTAGCTGAGGAGACAAGCCCACAGAAACAACTAGCTGAGGAGACAAGCCCACAGAAACAACTAGTTGAGGAGACAAGCCCACAGAAACAACTAGCTGAGGAGACAAGCCCACAGAAACAACTAGCTGAGGAGACAAGCCCACAGAAACAACTAGTTGAGGAGACAAGCCCACAGAAACAACTAGCTGAGGAGACAAGCCCACAGAAACAACTAGTTGAGGAGACAAGCCCACAGAAACAACTAGCTGAGGAGACAAGCCCACAGAAACAACTAGTTGAGGAGACAAGCCCACAGAAACAACTAGCTGAGGAGACAAGCCCACAGAAACAACTAGCTGAGGAGACAAGCCCACAGAAACAACTAGCTGAGGAGACAAGCCCACAGAAACAACTAGCTGAGGAGACAAGCCCACAGAAACAACTAGCTGAGGAGACAAGCCCACAGAAACAACTAGTTGAGGAGACAAGCCCACAGAAACAACTAGCTGAGGAGACAAGCCCACAGAAACAACTAGCTGAGGAGACAAGCCCACAGAAACAACTAGCTGAGGAGACAAGCCCACAGAAACAACTAGCTGAGGAGACAAGCCCACAGAAACAACTAGCTGAGGAGACAAGCCCACAGAAACAACTAGCTGAGGAGACAAGCCCACAGAAACAACTAGCTGAGGAGACAAGCCCACAGAAACAACTAGTTGAGGAGACAAGCCCACAGAAACAACTAGCTGAGGAGACAAGCCCACAGAAACAACTAGCTGAGGAGACAAGCCCACAGAAACAACTAGCTGAGGAGACAAGCCCACAGAAACAACTAGTTGAGGAGACAAGCCCACAGAAACAACTAGTTGAGGAGACAAGCCCACAGAAACAACTAGTTGAGGAGACAAGCCCACAGAAACAACTAGCTGAGGAGACAAGCCCACAGAAACAACTAGTTGAGGAGACAAGCCCACAGAAACAACTAGTTGAGGAGACAAGCCCACAGAAACAACTAGTTGAGGAGACAAGCCCACAGAAACAACTAGTTGAGGAGACAAGCCCACAGAAACAACTAGCTGAGGAGACAAGCCCACAGAAACAACTAGCTGAGGAGACAAGCCCACAGAAACAACTAGTTGAGGAGACAAGCCCACAGAAACAACTAGCTGAGGAGACAAGCCCACAGAAACAACTAGTTGAGGAGACAAGCCCACAGAAACAGCTAGTTGAGGAGACAAGCCCACAGAAACAACTAGCTGAGCAGACAAGCCCACAGAAACAACTAGCTGAGGAGACAAGCCCACAGAAACAACTAGTTGAGGAGACAAGCCCACAGAAACAGCTAGTTGAGGAGACAAGCCCACAGAAACAACTAGCTGAGGAGACAAGCCCACAGAAACAACTAGCTGAGGAGACAAGCCCACAGAAACAACTAGTTGAGGAGACAAGCCCACAGAAACAACTAGTTGAGGAGACAAGCCCACAGAAACAACTAGTTGAGGAGACAAGCCCACAGAAACAACTAGCTGAGGAGACAAGCCCACAGAAACAACTAGTTGAGGAGACAAGCCCACAGAAACAACTAGTTGAGGAGACAAGCCCACAGAAACAACTAGCTGAGGAGACAAGCCCACAGAAACAACTAGCTGAGGAGACAAGCCCACAGAAACAACTAGTTGAGGAGACAAGCCCACAGAAACAACTAGTTGAGGAGACAAGCCCACAGAAACAACTAGTTGAGGAGACAAGCACACAGAAACAACAGGATTGTGTTTTTGTCTGAGAGCTAATATATCCACAACCACGGCAACAGGCCGCCGGGCGCAGGGACTTTCACACTTTTGTTTCCTCGCTCTCTCTTTTTCATACGGGGTCAGCAACAAACAATCTAAGTTTGGCAACGTCAGCTGTGCTTAAAACAACAGGCATTGTTCACCGGGCTTTGTTTACAGAAATCTACAGGTTTCAATGGACAGCTTTTTCCTTGATCCTGTCAATCAACTCCTCATTTCCCAATTTTTTTGTTTGCTGTTTGAAGATGCACTCTGTCATTTCCTTCTACTTTTTAAATATGCGCAGGGGAGGGGCAAAAAGGTGGAGAAGTTGTAAAACATGTTTTAAAAAATGTCATTCTTAAATAAACCTTGAAAATGGGCAGTTTGCATTCCCTGAATCACTTTCTGAATCAGAGGCTACAGGCTCTGCCAGAGATACAGAGAGGATGACAAACATGAGAGGAGACAGAGACAGAGGACAGAGGACAGAGGACAGGAGAGGACAGGAGAGGACAGGAGAGAGAAAACATGAGAAAACAAAAAGATAATTACTTGACACATTGGAAAGAATTAACAAAAGAACTGAGCAAACTAGAATGCTATTTGGCCCTACACAGAGAGTACACAGCAGCAGAATACCTGACCACTATGACTGACCCAAAACTAAGGAAAGCTTTGACTATGTACAGACTCAGTGAGCATAGCCTTGCTATTGAGAAAGGCCGCCATAGCCTGTCTTCTCTTGAGAGCCATGTCTGCCTATGTGCTCACTGCCCACAAAATGAGGTGGAAACTGAGCTGCACTTCCTAACCTCCTGCCCAATGTATGACCATATTAGAGAGACATATTTCCCTCAGATTACACAGATCCACAAAGAATTCGAAAACAAATCCAATTTTGATAAACTCCCATATCTACTGGGTGAAATTCCACAGTGTGCCATCAGAGCAGCAAGATTTGTGACCTGTTGCCACGAGAGAAGGGCAACCAGTGAAGAACAAACACCATTGTAAATACAACCCATATTTATATGTATGTATATATATATATATATATATATATATATATATATATATATATATATATATATATATATATATATATATATATATATATATATATATATATATAATATGACATTTGTAATGTCTTTATTGTTTTGAAACTTCTGTATGTGTAATGTTTACTGTTAATTTTTATTGTTTATTTCACTTTATATAATATCTACCTCACATGCTTTGGCAATGTTAACACATGTTTCCCATACCAATAAAGCCCTTGAATTGAATTGAATTGAAAGAGAGAGAGAGAGAGAGAGAGAGAGAGAGAGAGACACAGAGACACAGAGACACAGAGACAGAGAGACAGAGAGACAGAGAGACAGAGACAGCGAGACAGCGAGAGAAGAGACAGAGAGAGAGAGAAGAGACAGAGAGAGAGAGAAGAGACAGAGAGAGAGAGAAGAGACAGAGACAGAGAGAGAAGAGACAGAGAGAGAGAGAAGAGACAGAGAGAGAGAAGAGACAGAGAGAGAGAGAAGAGACAGAGAGAGAGAGAGAAGAGACAGAGAGAGACAGAGAGACAGAGAGACAGAGTAGAGCAAGGAGCAAGAAAGAAGAGGGGAGAGAAAGGGGAGAGTACCACAGAAAGGGAGTTTATGAGGGGATTGGGTTCAGACTCTCTAATGCCCTTTGTGTATGTTTATCTAAGCAAGAGCAAGACGGAGTCAGC